>NC_080167.1:11725474-11747974 GCF_950295315.1 Erinaceus europaeus
GGGGTCAAAACTGTACCCCAAGTCTGAGCTGAGCCCACAAATCAACAGAAAATCCTGCCAGGTTCTGTGACCCTCAGCAGCTGGGGGTCCCTCCACAGCCACCCCAGCTGTCAGTCATCACTGGCCCCACCCCTCCCAGGCCAGCGTGTGCCCCTGTGTGAACTCGAGGCTGAGTGTGAGTGTGTGTGTGTGTGTGTGTGTGTGTGTGTGTGTGTGTCTCCAGTAATTCTTTTATCTTCTTCTCACACCCTGGGCTTTATGAACATTCATCACAATAATTGATGCGGATGAAATTAGCACTTCCTGCTATGTCGGGCAGATAAACTTTGCTGAATATTGATTTCACACAAAGGAAATGACATGTACTGAGGCCTAACCCTTTATCTGGCGGGGCCAGGGAGCTCCAGCAGGAGGGGCCGTGGCTGAGGGAATTACTTTTATCTCCTCCTCACAAGAAGACCAGGCCAGATAAGGAGGCGGGAGGGAGAGAGAGAAAGCACAGCCCTGGGCATTGGGGAGATCCGGGCAGGCAAGGCAGTGGGTCCCCAGGTCCCCAGGGGACAAGCCCCCCCCACGCCAGATGGTGAATTCAGACAGAGGGAGGTAGAGCACAATGAGGTGGGAAGGAGGAAGCAGGGGAGAAGGGGCTGGGCTGGGGGAGGTGGTGGCCAGCTTCAGTCCCCAACCCAAAGGAGGGAGAGAAGAGACCTGCCTCTCTGACCTGAGCCCCTGATTGCTCCGTGATCATGCTGGATCAAAGCCACCTCCTCCCAGAAGCCCTCTCTGACTACTCCAGCCCACAAAGGTATTTAGGAATAGCAGGCCTTTCCTTTAGAACTGAGTGACAGACAGCAGGGGCTGGGCCGTGGCACAGTGGGTAGAGTGCACACATTGCTGTGCACAAGCACCCAGGTTCCAGTCGCCAGTCCCCACCTGCAGCAGGGAAGCTTCACAAGTGGTGAAACAGTGCTGCAGTGGTCTTTCTGTCTATCTCCTTCTCTATCTCTCCCTTCCCTCACAATTTCTCTCTGTCCTATCAAATAAATTTTTTTAAGAATGTTAATAAAAAGAACAGGCAGTGGGTGCAGGCGATGGTGCACCTGATTAAGCACACATAGTACAAAGCTCAAGGACCCAGGTAAGGATCCCAGTTCAAGTCCCAGGCTCCTCACCAGCAGGGGGGTTGCCTCACAAGCTGTGAAGCAGGTCTGCAGGTGTCTTTCTCTCCCCCTCTGTCTTCCCATTTAACAATACAACCCCCACTATGTCATTTATCATCCTTCATGGACCTGTATTCTCCCCACCCACCCACCCCAGAGTCTTTTACTTTGGTGCAATACGCCAATTCCAGTTCAGGTTCGACTTGTGTTTTCTCTTCTGACCTTGTTTTTCAACTTCTGCCTAAGAGTGACATCATCCCATATCCATCCTTCTGTTTCTGACTTATTTCACTTAACATGATTTCTTCAAGCTTCATCCAAGATGGGCTGAAAACAATGACTGCCGTTTTTAATAGCTGAGTAATATTCCATTGTGTATATAAACCACAACTTGCTCAGCCACTCATCTGTTGTTGGACATCTGGGTTGCTTCCAGGTTTTGGCTGTTACAAATTGTGTTGCTATGAACATAGGTATACACAAATCTTTTTGGATGGGTATGTTGGGTTCCTTAAGATATATCCCCAGGAGAGGAATTGCAGGATCATAGGGTACGTCCATTTCTAGCCTTCTGAGAGTTCTCTAGACTGCTTTCCACAGAATTTGGACCAATTGACATTCCCACCAGCATTTCAGGAGGGTTCCTTTGACCCCACAACCTCTCCAGCATTTGTTGCTGCTAAATTTTCTGATGTATGACATTCTCACAGGAGTGAAGTGGTATCTCATTGTTGTCTTTACTTGTATTTCTCTGACAAAGGTTTGGAGCATTTTTTTCATGTGTTTCTTGGCATTTTGGATCTCCTCTGTGGTGAATATTTTGTCCATGTCCTCTCCCCATTTTTGGATGGGGTCATTTTTCTTCTTCTTGTTGAGTTTGGCAAGCTATATATTTTGGTTATTAACTCTTACCTGATGTATGGCATGTAAAGATCTTCTCCCATTCTGTGAGGGGTCTCATGGTTTGGGTAGTGGTTTCTTTTGCTCTGCAGAATCTTTTTAATTTGATGTAGTCCCATAGGTTTATACTTTCCTTAGTCTTCTTTGTAATTGAATTTGTTTCATTGAAGAAGTCTTTAAAATGTATGCATAAAATAGTTCTGCCAATATTTTCCTCTAAGTATCTGATAGTTTCTGGTCTAATCCAAGTCCTTGATCCACTTGAAATTTAATTTTATATTTGGTGAAATATAGTGGTTCAGTTTCATTCTTCTGCATGTTTCAACCCATTTTTTTCAACACCATTTGTTGAATCTTTCCCCATTTAATAGTCTGGGCTGCTTTGTCAAAGATTAGATGCCCATTGGTGTGGGGGCTTACTTCTGGGCTCTCAGTTCTATTCCACTGGTCAGTGTGTCTATTCATATTCCATTACCAAGCAGTTCTGATGACAATGATCCTATAATACAATTTAAGATCTGGGAGTGTGATGCCTCCAGTGTTGTTTTCTCAAGATTGTTTTGGCAATTCTAGGTCTTTTCTGGTTCCAGATAAACATTTGTAGCATTTGTTCTATTCTCTTAAAAAATGTGGTTGGAATATTGATAGGGATAGCATTAAATTTGTATATGGCTCTGAGTACGATATTCATTGTAATGATAATTCTTCCAGCCCATGAACATGGAATATCTTTCTACTTCTTAGTGTCTTTTCCAATTTCCTTGAGTAGTGACTCATAATTTTCATATACAAGTCTTTCACTTCTTTTGTTAGGTTTAGTCCTATGTGGGACTATGTGGAAGTTTGGTAGAGCTTAGGGAAGCTCCCCCCATCTTCACGGATGGAGGTCTGAAAAGACATCTCTCTTGTTAGCCTCTCTCCATAAAGATGAGCAAAGAGACAAAAGTCTATCAGACTCAGCTTTCCTCTGTAAGACTCCCGCTTCACAAAGAGCCTACATCAGCCAAATGGTTACACTCACTCAAAGTTCACACATTCCACTTCACCTTTTGATCACAAAGGAAGAGCACATCCTATCACACATTCCTAACACCGGACAAGTGAAAAGCCCCCAACACCTTATTTCCTGTAGCCCTTTTGATGTCTTTAAAGTCTTGTTCTTCCTTCTCTATCTCACCTTACTGGTTCAACCCCTATTCTTCTCTCAAATGCCTTTGGATAATTAAATGCCTGCATCAGGAGACCAGTTGTATTGATCTTTATGTATCAACTCTTGTTATACCAACCCCCAACATAGGGGGCATGCTGACCTTTAAGAAACCTGTAAATTCTGATGTATGTGAAAACTGTTCTTTGTCTAGCCTTCTATATCAACCCAAACCCACCCCCCAATAAACGAGTGTGTTTGTACCAAAATCCTCCCCAAGTTTCTTTCTTTTCACGCAGTCCCTTGAACTGGTGATAGTTTACCTTTCTAGCTGAAAAACACCCACGTGAGCTCTAACAGTCCTAGATATTTTATTGATTTGTTGCTATAGTAAAAGGAATTGATTTTTGTATTTCATCTTCTTCTAACTTAGTGTTTGCACAGAGGAATGCCACTGACTTTTGAATATTAAATTTATAACCTGACACCTTACTGTATTGCCTGATGATTTCCAAAAGCTTCTTGAGGGATTCCTTAGGTTTTTCTATGTATACTATCATCAGGCCATGGCCAGTGCACCACTATGTTCCATCGCTGGGGAGCCAGAGACGACCTGAACTGCCCCTGCGGCTACAGACAGACTATGACCCACATAGTCAATGACTGCCACCTCTCCAGATTCAAAGGAGGTCTCGAAACTTTACATCAGGCTCAACCTGACGCTGTTGACTGGCTATGGAAGAAGGGCAAATGCTAGAAGAAGAATGTCATCTGCAAATAGGGAGAGTTTGACTTCTTCTCTTCCAATCTGTATCCCTTGAATTCCTTGCTCCTGCCTGATTGCTATGGCAAGAACTTCCAACACTGTGTTGAATAGTGATGATAGTGGGCAGTCCTGTCTAGTACCTGATCTGAGGGGAAATGCTTCCAATTTGTCACCATTGAGTATGATGTTGGCTGTAGGTTTGCTATACATAGACTCCACTATCTTGAGGTATTTTCCATCTATACCCATTTTTTGTAGTGTTTTGATCATAAAGGGATGTTGTATTTTGTCAAAGGATTTCTCTGCATCTATTGATATAACCATGTGGTTTTAAGACTTGATTTTATTGATGTGGTGGATCATGTTGATTGATTTACATATATTAAACTAACCTTACATCCCTGGAATAAACTCCATTTGGTCATGATGGACAAATTTTTTTAATATACTGCTATATCTGGTTGGCTAGAATTTTGTTCAATATTTTAGCATCTATGTTCATCAGAGATAATGACTGTAGTTTTCTTTTTTGGTTGTATCCCTGTCTGCTTTTGGTATCAGAGTGATATGGGCTTCATAGAAGCTGGAAAAAAGTATTCCAGTGTCTTCAATCTTTTGGAAGACTTTTAAAAGTAGAGGTATTAGTTCTACTTTGAAGGTCTGTAGAATTCATTTGTAAAACCATCTGGTCCAGGACTTTTACTCTTGGGAGGGTTTTTGATAACTGTTTCAATTTCATTAGCTGTGATGGGCCTGTTCATTAGCTGTGATGGGCCTGTGATATCTAGTTCCTTTTTATTTAATTTTGGAAATTCATAGGTATCTAGGAAATCATCCATTTCTTCCAGGTTCTCTAGCTTGGTGGCACATAGTTGTTCATAGAAGCCTCACATGATATGTTGAATTTCCGAAGAGTCTGTTGTGATATCTCCTCTTTCATTTACAATCTAATTTATTTGGGTCTTCTCCCTTTTTTGTTTTCTGAATCTGGCTAAAGATGTGTTGATTTTGTTCACTCCTTCAAAGAACCAACATTTACTTTCATTGATCTTTTGTATGGTTTTCTTATTTTCAATGTTATTTATTTCTGCCCTAACTTTAGTTATTTCTGTCCATCTGATTGCTTTAGGGTTCCTTTATTCTTCTTCTTCTAGGTCTTTAAGGTGTGCAATCAGGTTGTTTATTTATACTTTTTCTTATTTCCTAGTGTGTGCTTGTACAGCTATGAATTTCCCTCTCAGAACTGCCTTAGCTGTGTCCCAAATATTTTGATAGCTTGTGTCTTCATTTTCATTGAACTCTCAAAACATTTTGATTTCTTCCTTGATTTCCTCTTTGACCCCGTAGTTGTTAAGTAGTATACAGTTGAGCTTCCACATTTGGGGACTATTACTAATCTTTTGTTAATTGTTAAGTATTAGTTTAATTCCACTGTGGTCTGAGAAGATGCTTGGGATGATTTCAATGCTCTTGAGTTTGCTGATGCTGTCTTTGTGGCCTAACATATGGTCTATCCTTGAGAATGAGTTATGTGGACATGAGTAGAATGTGTATTCCAGTTTCTTGGGGTGAATGATTCTGAAAATGTCCAATGGTTCTAGTTTATCTATCTCCTCATTTAGCTCCCTCATTTCTTTATTGATTTTCTGCCTGGATGATCTGTCAAGTTGAGAGAGTGGGTGTTGTAGTCCCCTACTATGACAGTGTGGCTGTTAATATATTGCTGTAGCTCTTTCAGTAGATGTTTGATACATTTAGATGACTTCTCATTGGGTGCATAGATATTAATAATTGTTAAGTCCTCTTGATTGACTGATCCACTGAGCATTAAGTAATGTCCATCCCTGTCTTTTTAAATTTTATTTATTTTAAAGTCTATCATGTCAGATATAAGAATAGCTATTCTTGCCCTTTTTAGTGGGCCATTGGCTTGTATGATAGTTTTCCATCCTTTCACTTTGAGTCTGTGTTTGTCTTGTTGAGTTAGGTGGGTTTCCTGTAGACAACATATTGTTGGGTTGTATTTTCTGATCCACCTTCCCACTCAGTACCTTTTAATAGGTGAATTCAGGCAATTAACATTTATTGATAACATAGACTAAAGATATTTTAACACCATTTTTGTAGAGTTTTAGTGTTCTGATATATGGCATATTTATGGTGGTCTGACTGTTTATAGACCTTTCAGAACTTCCTTCAGGGCAGGCCTATTGATAGCTGATTCTTTCAACTGTTGCTTGTCTGTGAAGGTTTTTATGCCTCCATCTAGTCTGAATGAAAGTCTAGCAGGATACAGTAGTCTTGGTTGAAAGCCCTTCTCGTTGAGCACTCAATAGATATCTTGCCATTCTTTTACTTCTTTTTTAGTTGTCTCTAATTTGTCCTCAATCTTGATAATTCTGTTTTCACCTCCCCTCTACTGTTTTCTGTAGTTCATCTATTTTGTTACCCTGTTCTGATACTGTTTTAGCTTTTTCAGCCAGTTGTGTTCTTAGCTCAGCTATTTCAGCTTTCAGCTCTCTAATAATCTTGAGATAGTGTTTTCTTCCAGAATCTCATTTGTTGTTTCTGCATTTCTTTTTCTTTTTCTTTTTATTTATTTATTTATTTTTTAATAATTTATTTCTTCATTGGGGAATTAATGTTTTACATTCAACAGTAAATACAATAGTTTGTACATGCATAACATTACCCAGATTCCCATTTAACAATACAACCCCCACTATGTCATTCATCATCTTTCATGTACCTGTATTCTCCCCACCCACCCACCCCAGAGTCTTTTACTTTGGTGTAATACTCCAATTCCATTTCAGGTTCGACTTGTGTTTTCTTTTCTAATCTTGTTTTTCAACTTCTGCATTTCTTTTTTTTAATTTTCCCTTTTAATGCCCTTGTTGTTTTTTATTGTTGCAGTTATTATTGTTGTTATTATTGAAGTCGTTGTTGCTGGAAGGGAAAGAGAGAAATGAAGAGAGAAGGGGAAGACAGAGAGGAGGAGAGAAAGATAGAGACCTGCAGACCTACTTCACCACCTGTGAAGTGACTTCCTGCAGGTGGAGAGCCGGGGACTCGAACCAGGATCCTTATGCCAGTCCTTGCACTTTGCACCACCTGCGCTTAACCTGCTGCGCTACTGCCCAACTCCCTGTTTCTGCATTTCTGATGACAATTCTTTCAAACTCTTTACTTACTCCTGTGACTATTTCCTTAACTAGCATTTGGATGCTGATCTCATTATTCTGTGCTTCAACCTTTGGGGGGCAATTAGCTGGACTTTTGTCCTGGTTAATTTCTCCAATATTTCTTCTTGTTGGTTTAACTATCCTATATAGTATGTATGTTATGAGGCCCCTCTCTCAGTACTTTTAAAATTACTGATCACTCTTGCCTGGATTGACATGTCTAAGTAAGGTACTTTAAAAGTTCACAGTTGTGGAAATTAACAGTTGTTTCAATATTATTTCAATCTCTGAGCTGAAGCACAGTGCCTGTTAAAGCCTCTTTTGTTCTTTTTCTTCCCTGTAGGCTATGAGAGCCTGAGGGCTTTTAAACTAGAAGTAGGCATCTTAGCTTAATCACTCACTCTGACCAAGAGATAAAGCAGGGTGGGGAAAGATAATACAGTGATTATGCAAAGAGACTCTCACACCCCAAGGATCCAAAACTCAGGGTTCAATTCTGCTTCTCTGCCAAGTCGGGCAGCACTGCTGGGCCCTGTGAATTTCTAAACAAGTCCTGTTTATAGTCTGTAGGTTCTGAGGCAACTATTCACTATGTTCTCATCAGGAGGACAATGTGGAAAGGCTTCTACTATACAGCCCCACTGCTAATCCACTGAGGTGTAGCTCTTCTCCTGAATTTTCTGGTCAGTTCTCTGTTCCCCATTGTCAGCACAGGGCTTCCACTCTGCTTCTCCAGCCTCTGAGGGCAGTAGCAATGGAGACTCACAGTTGCATTTGGTGAGTTTTCGGGGAGTCCTCTCCTCCCTTCAGCCGTCTTTTTGTTGGTAAAACAGACTGGAGGTGGTTCCTCAACTGGTAAACTGCCAGACTGTTACCGGCTACTCAATCTCTCCTTAGGCTCCTTACTGTCCATGAGCCACATATGTTTGCACTCACCAGTGATGTAGTGGGTTCCTGAAGTCATTCTAGTCCACGGCCTACCCCCCAACCCCACCTCCATCAGGGCCTGGCACCCAGAAAGGTATCCCTGCAGGCTGTCAAGGTCACTGTTGTCTTGGCAGCCACACCTGCCTCTCCCTTGTGACACCTCTCTCTCTCTCTCTCTCTCTCTCTCTCTCTCTCCCTTTCCCAAAGGACCCATGGCAGTTTCAGGGGCTTCAGGTCCTTGCAGCCTGGTCGGAGTCTCAACCAGATTCCAGGAAGGCCCCATGGCAGGCGGCTTGATTCACATGGAGTGACCACTTGGCAGGTGACCAGCAGACAAGAGAGAGAAAGGCTGTGGGATTTGGGGGCAGAAGGTGTCATCTGAAGTGGTTCTGGGACCTTCCAACTGGGCTTGAATGCAAGTAGTAGACTTCACTGTGTGGTCAGGCAAGGAGAAAGGGCACACGCTGGTGTTTCCACCTGGGTTAAGGTCACTCCTCCCAGAAGCCCTCCCTGACCAGCCTAGCCATGGAGGAGTTTAAGGGAGGCTAGGGCAGTCTGGGTTCTGGGAAGGGGGGACATCGAGGCCTAGGGGACTGGGACAGGCTGTGCATGCTGGGAGCGAGGGAGTGCAGGTAAGTGCCTTCTCTACTCCCATCCCTTAAGGTGAGGCTGATGAGAACACAGGAATACTGCTGACAAGAGCAACAGACCCAACTACCTCTGCTCATTTAACCCCAGACACTGTGTGGTCCGCCGGGGTTCTGAGTTCTGACTGGTGGCAGGTGGAATGGCTGGGAAGCCTAGCAGACCAGGGTTCGAGTCCTGCTCCTGTCCTTGGCCTCTCTGATGATTCATTTTCTCATCTGCAAAGGTTGGGGGGAGGGTCGATCCATTTCCCTCCTCCTCCAGCATCTGAGGAGCTCTGACGGGGTACTGGGCTGGGGGAACTCCTACTGAGCCCCCCTTTTGCAAATGAGGACCTGGAGTCTGCGGATTTCTCTTGTCCCTCTGTCCAGCTGAGCTTCTGCCTTGGCTGCTGGGGGGCAAACTGGCCATGGCAACCCCCTCAAAGGGGAGAGGAGTTCTGGGGATAAAGTCTGCCCACGGCCAGGGCTGAGGCTGCGGCCCCGCCCCCCAGCCGTCCCGCACTCGGTGCCCACGTCCCCACCGGGGGGCCTCGGGGCTCTGGCTAATTGCAAATCATTTCTCAGGGCTCCCCGCTGTTCAGCTAAATTCACTGGAACTAATGTGTCCCGAAACAAATTTCACAGCCGAGTCAGGGCAATTACTTGACGCTTAGCTCGCCCCCCCACCACCACCACCGGGGCTCGGGCAGGCTGGGGGTGGGGCTGTGAGTGCCCGGCGGGGCGTCTGTTTTCTGGGGAGGAGAAAAAAAACCCACGTCCAGCCAACCCTCTGAGAGGAGCCCCCCAGCTCCTGTGTCTTGGTGTGCAAGACTCGAATGCAGCCCCCAATGGTAACCCGGCTCCACCACTGCCCCCCACCCCCGAAATGTTCAGTATCTTCACCCCGGAGGTCGGCACTCAGTGCTCAGTGACAGGATAGAAGAAACAGGTACAGCATGGCTTGGGTTCAGATCTCAGCATCAGCCCCCATGAGCTCTGTGTCCCCAGGAACATGGCTTCACCTCTCCGAGCCTCCGCTGCCTGAAGCCAACGTGCCATGGTGGGAGCTGATATTGCAAAGGTCACCCCACATGGCAGAGGGAATGAGGCAAGCAAGAGTTAACTTTTTTTCTTTTTAAATTTTTTAAAATATTTATTTATTCCCTTTTATTGCCCTTGTTGTTTTGTTGTTGTTGTTATTGGTGTCGTTGTTGTTGGATAGGACAGAGAAATTTAGAGAGGAGGGGAAGACAGATACCTGCAGACCTGCTTCACTGCCTGTGAAGCGGCTCCCCTGCAGGTGGGGAGCCAGGGCTCGAACCCGGATCCTTACGCCGGTCCTTGCACTTTGCACCACCTGCGCTTAACCCTCTGTGCTACTGCCTGACACCCAAGGGTTAATTTTTCTTTTCTTTTCTTTTTTTTTTTTTTTGCCTCCAGGGTTATTGCTGGGGCTCAGTGCCTATACCATGAATCCACTGCTCCTGGAGGCCATTTTCCCCCCTTTTGTTGTCCTTGTTGTTGTAGCCTTGTTGTGGTTATTATTGTGATTGTTGATATTGTTTGTTGTTGGATAGGACAGAGAGAACTGGAGAGAGGAGGGGAAGACAGAGAGGGGGAGAGAAAGACAGACACCTGCAGATCTGCTTCACCGCCTGTGAAGCGACTCCCCTGCAGGCGGGGAGCTGGGGGCTCAAACAGGGATCCTTATGCCGGTCCTTGCGCTTTGTGCCATGTGCACTTAACCTGCTGTGCTACCGCCCAAGCCCCCCCCCAAGGGTTAATTTTTAAAAAGTAAAAGCAAGGGTGAAAGATTGAGGTTAAAGAAAAATGGCAGTTGGCAGCCATCTTCTCCTCCTCTCAGCACACACAGGGATTTTTGCTGCTGTTACCCAAGTGGCCTTGGTCAGTGGTCTTAGAATCTACTCCTTCTGCCCAAGAGTCTACTGATCACACAAACAAGCTGTACTCTCTGTATGCACAAAAGAAAAAGGTCACCTGTGAAGCTTGTTGCTGTGAGTGACTATGGGAAAACTGGTAAGTGTGTAAAAGGGATGACCCCACTAATGTGTCCTGGAGCCCCACTTCCCCAGAGCCCCGTGCTACTAGGGAAAGAGAGAGACAGGCTGGGAGTACGGATCGACCTGTCAACTCCCATGTTCAGCGGGGAAGCAATTACAGAAGCCAGACCTTCCACCTTCTGCATCCCAAAATGACCCTGGGTCCATATTCCCAGAGGGATAAAGAATAGGAAAGCTGGGAATCGGGCGGTAGCCAGCGGGTTAAGCACACATGGCGCAAAGCGCAAGGACCAGCATAAGGATCCCGGTTGGAGCCCCGGGGATCCCGGCTCCCCACCTGAAGGGGAGTCGTTTCACAGGCGGTGAAGCAGGTCTGCAGGTGTCTATTTTTCTCTCCCCCTCTCTGTCTTCCCCTCCTCTCTCCATTTCTCTCTGTCCTATCAAACAATAACTACAACAACAATGAAAAACAAGGGCAACAGAAAGGGAAAATAAATAAATATAAAAAAAAGAATAGGGAAGCTATCAGGGGAGGGGATGGGATGCAGAGTTCTGGTGGTGGGAACTGTGTGGAATTGTACCCCTCTTATCCTATGGACTTGTCAGTGATATATATATAACAAATGTCTTTGTTCTGGGACCCAGTCTTTCAGTCTTCTGTGGACACAAGTCTGGCAGGGTCTGCCTGCATAATAAACATGGCTTCCTGCATTCAACTCTCTGGGTGTCCCATCTCTTGACAACAGTAAGGCCCTGGGGCGGGGGGGTCATCCAGGAGCTCCAAAAGTGGTTTCAGACTAAGTACTTTACAGTAAGCATCTTCAGCTTAAAACCAGAGGTATCAGAAAGGGCTGGGGAGATAGCATAATGGTTCTATAAAAGACTCTCCTGTCTGATGCTCTGAGGTCCCATGTTCAATCCCCAGCACCACCATCAGCCAAAGCTGAGTAGGGTTCTGGTGTGTCTCTTTCTTTCCTTCCTTCTCCCCTTCTCCCCTTCTCCCTTTCTGTCTTTCTTTGTTGTTTCTCATTAAGAGTCCTTTTTTTTAAGCTAGAAGCTCTAGAAAGCAAAAGCACCCCCCCACACACACACGCAAACGCGCACGTATACACACGCGTACACGCACGCGCACGCACGCGCACGCACACGCACACACATGCACGCACACACATGTGCACACGCACACACGCACACACATGCACGCACACACATGCACGCACACACACATGGGCACATGCGCGCACACGCACGCACACATGCACGCACACACATGTGCGCACACGCACACACGCACGCACACACACGCACACACACACACACACACGCCCAGACTCTGCTGTCTCCCCATTTCACTCCAGCCTGGTCCTTTCAGAATTTTTAAGAGAACTCTCCCTCTCCTCCACAACCCTCAGCTTTCCCATGAGCCTTCGTGTCACCCCTCACCCTGGTGGACTGGCGTCCCTCGGAGAACTGTGTGGCCACCAGGGCTCAGAGCACTGCTGGGGTCAGTTCTGGTGACTGTTGCCCCTCGGGGGCTCCGGGAGGGCAGGACATAGTGCTGACCTCCTAGGAAGATGGGAACTAAGCACCAAGGTTCCCTATCACAGGGGCAGAGGGGCTGGGGCTGCTGGGAAGCCCATGCCTTGGCCTCCTGCCCTGGAGAGCACTCCGGGGGTCCCCCTGGTGGTCAGCAAGTGTCTTGTGTGTGGAACTCACACTACATACATCACACCGCCCACTCTCTTGTGGATGATGCACAGGGCGCCTAGAGTTGAAACATCAAGGTCCAGGAGGATTGACAGCTTAACCCTGAGTCCCAGAAAGGGTTCTAAGAAGCCAGCTAAACTAGGCAGGTAAATCCTTGCCCCTGTCATTGTCCCAGCCTGCAGGGATGGAGGGCAGGACAGTCACCGAACAGAGGCACAGTGTGGTTTCAGACAGTGCTGCGTAGTACCCCACTGAGGAAGATGACACAGCACAGAGACAGCAAACACTGGAGCTCTGCAAGGCTGGAGGGCTCTCGGTGGCCACATACCACCTGCAGGCTTTAAGGACAGAGCCAGGATGCCTGGGACAAGGTGTTCCCATAAGAAGCAGCAGGGCCTGGGGCAGAGCAGAGCTGGAGTGACAAGCAGGGCAGGGCACAGGGGGACGGGAGCTGGGACAGGCTGAGAGACAGACCTTGAAGGCCAAGGTCAGGGCTTGGTCCTGAAGTCAAGTCAGCGTGGACTGGGGGGAAACTAAGGCACGTCCTTGGACAGTCCCCGTAGTTGTGGTCTGGACAAAGGGTGGGGGCAGGGGAGGGGAGGTAGAGAGGTTGCTGGGGAGCCTTTCTGGGGGGGGGAGCAACCCTGACAGAGGTGTGGCTAGGGCTACAGGGAAGGCACTGAGGATCAGATAGGTGGAGGGAAGACACCTGCCCAAACTGAGGCTCCCCAGCTCCCCACCGTTAACCGTTGGGATGGGGGACAGAGAAGGCCAGACAGAACCTTCCAGGCTTCCAATATGAGAGCACTGGCCTCTCAGAGAACCCCTGTTGCTTTTTGTGAAGAGAAGAATCAGCCCTAAGGTCTCAGCTTTGAACACCTGTGAGTTCCCGTCCAGAAAGAACAGGGAGTCTGCCGTGGGTGGGGTGGGGTCTGCACCTCTGGGCGGAAAGCAGTGGGGACAGAGTCTATCTGAGTATGAGGGGGAAGGTCTCAGTGCTTCCCCCAACCCCTTTCCCCACCGCCACCGCCCCCACCCCAGCAACAAGAGCAAAACGTGGGCTGCAAAGATTCTGCCTCCAAGCTCGGGGCTGCCCCGCTGTCCCCATTCTGCAGGTGTGGGGAGCGAGGCTCAGAGAGGTGGTGCTGGCTGCCCAAGGTCACTCATCCAGCCCACAGGGAGACAATGAATGAGGTGCTTGGAAACCCAAGGTCTGTTCTTCTGAGGGAGGAGGAGGGGAGAGGAAGGGAGGGCTTCCAGCTAAAACTCAATCAGTCCCTTTGTCATTCAGAGGGACATTAGACCTTGGGTGCTCCAGCCCCCATAGGCTTCCTCCAAATCCTTCCTGCACCCAAGGGCTTGTCTCTGCCCCACCACCCAACCTTGTCACTGTGTACCCAACCTCTCCTCTGCCTTCCGTGACTGGGGGGCAGGGGGTGGGGTGGTGGAGGGCAGAACGCGCGCACGCGCACACACACACACACACACACACACACACCTGCCCTTGACTAAATGGGTGCACTGTCAGCCCAGATCTTCCCAAAGCCATAAAGATGATTTTTTAAAAAATTGGGGGAGTCAGGCGGTAGCACAGCAGGGTAAGCTTACGTGGCTCAAAGCACAAGGACTGGAGTAAGGATCCTGGTTCGAGCCCCGGCTCCCCACCTGCAGGGGAGTCCCTTCACAGGCGATGAAGCAGGTCTGCAGGTGTCTATCTTTCTCTCCCCCTCTCTGTCTTTCCCTCCTCTCTCCATTTCTCTCTGTCCTATCCAACAACAACAACATCAATATTAACTACAACAATGAAACAACAAGGGCAACAAAAGGGAATAAATAAATAAATATTTTTAAAAATTAAGTGGGGAATTTGATGCTGGGGCAGGTAGAGGAGGAGAAGATTACAAAAAGAAGGAGGAGGAGGAGGAGGAGGAGGAGGAGGAGGAGGGGAAGGAGAAGGAGAAGAAGAATGAGAAGAAGAGCTGTGTAGCTTTCACTCCTCATCTAACCCCTGGGGCTGACTGAGGGTGGGTGTCATGGGAGCCAGGTCCTCTCTTCACTCTTCTCCTCCCTCTCCCTCCCCCAGGGCAGCAGGAGGCCCCAGAGAAAGGAGGGGGTGGGGCAGGGGTGAACAGCTGAGGGATCATGAGCTGAGCTGAAGGTCCCCCCCTCTCCCCGCTGCAGACCTGGGAGGTGGGGGGGGCCTTGGGCGCTGAGCCAGCTGGGAGAGCAAACCCGACACATGTTCTGGCTATACAGGCTGGTCCTTTGAATGCAGACCCACTCTGGGGTGCGGTGGGGCTGGGCAGGGTGGGGCCAGGACCAGCAGTTAGGGTGTGAGGCTCCCCAGGTGCCTGGCAGGTGTGGGAGCTGGAGCTGGACTGGTCCTTCCCCTGGGGGTGGGGCAGCCTCCCCTCCACTCCTGTTATAACCCATCATCTCCTCAGGCTCTGGGGGTCCCAAGGTCCTCTCTTGGTCACATGGGGGGGGGGTGCTTGTGTGACCTAGCACATTTAATGGCACTTGGGGCCACCTGGCTGGGGAAATGGTAGAGACAGGAGAGGAGGGGGACATAGGAGGAAAGAAATGGGTATGGGGCCAGGTGATGGCATACCTGGTTGAACGCACATGTTACAGTGCGAAAGGACCCAGGTTCCAGAGAGTCAGGCGGTAGAGCAGCTGGTTAAGTGCATGTGGTGCAAAGCACAAGGACCGGCATAAGGATCCTGGTTCAAGCCCCCTGCTCCCCACCTGCATGGGGGTCCCTTCACAGGTGGTGAAGCAGGTCTGCAGCTGTCTATCTTTCTCTCTCCCTCTCTATCTTCCCCTCCTCTCTCCATTTCTCTCTGTCCTATGCAACAATGATGACATTAATAACTACAACAATAAAACTATAAGGGCAACAAAAGGGAAAATAAATAAATACTAAAAATTAAAAAAAAAGAAGGACCCAGGTTTGAGCCCCCAGTCCTCACCTGCAGGGGGAAAGCTTCACCAGTGGTGAAGCAGGGCTGCAGGTGTCTCTCTTTCTCTGTCCCTCTCTATCTCCCCTACCCTCTCAATTTTTGGTTGTTTCTGTCTAAGAAATGACTGCCATTAAATAAATTTAAAGAGGGGAGGGGTGAGGAGTCTGAGGTGAAGAGAATATCCATGTATCATCTTATGGGCCTGAGAGTGGAGGATTCATGGAGACAGTAGCAAGGCACACACAAGTCCCTGCCTGTCTGTGTATCCAAGAACCAGCCCTGACATACATTTATTTATTTATTTATAAATATTTATTTATTTTCTCTTTTTTGCCCTTGTTGTCTTTTTGTTGTTGCTGTAGTTATTGTTGTTATGATCTCGTCGTTGTTGGATAGGACAGAGAGAAATGGAGAGAGGACGGGAAGACAAAGAGGGGGAGAGAAAGACACCTGCAGACCTGCTTCACCGCCTGTGAAGCAACTCCCCTGCAGGTGGGGAGCCGGGGGCTTGAACCGGGATCCTTATGCTGGTCTTTGCGCTTCGTGCCACGTGCACTTAACCCACTGCGCTGCCACCTGACTCTGAACTTTTATTTATTTTATAAAGCCCTCCTTTCCTTCTCTTTTTTCTCTCTCTTTCTCTTTTCCTTTCTCTCTCTTTCTTTCTTCCTTTCTTCCTCTCTTTCTTGGATAGAGCCAGAGAGAAATCAAGAAGGAAGAGGATAGAGAGAGGGAGAGAGACGCCTGCAGCATGGCTTCAACATTTATAAGAGTTCTTCCCTGTAGGTGGGGGTTAGAGGGAGGGCCTTGAACCCGGATCCTTGAGCATGGTAGCATGCTGACAACATGGGGCTCTGAGAATAGGTGGGAGGTGACTGCTGTCACCAGGCCTGACACAATGAGGAGGTATCCAGGTCTTCCCCAGAAGTACAGAACCCCAGGACCCAGGGTGTGTCTGTAGGTGTGTGTGTGTGTGTGTGTGTGTGTGTGTGTGTGTGTGTGTGTGTTGCAGAATCTGATAGCACTGCAGTCCCAGCCCCTGAAAACCATCAGCCCAGCTGGGAGGGGAATGCCCCCTTTCTCCAGGTGTCAGAGCTACTTGTGGGGGGAGGGGAATAGAGCAGCCAAGATGGGTGCCCCCCACCACTTGGCTCTTTGCCCTGAAGACACAGCAGAGCAGAAGACAGAGGGTTGAAGAGGCAAAGGGACTTGGAGACAGACGACCAGCAGCACAGAGAGAGATAAGCTGACAGAGAGACTGATGCACAGAGGGGAGAGAAGAGATAAACAGAGTGAGGCAGAGATCACTGGGGAGACAGAGAGAGATAATAATAAAGAGATAGAGGCCATCAGAGACAGACAACTCTCAGAGAGAGAGAGAGAGATGGAGAAAGTAAGAGAAACAAAAAAACAGTGGGAGAGGGAGACAGAGACACTAGAGAGACACAGAGGGCTCAGCAGAGACCCCAACACAAGCCTGGTAGAAAGCCAACTAGTCCAGCCCCCCCATCCATCCCAGCCAGGGAGCCCCCATCCAAGCACCCCTCCTGTTGGCCCCTCCCACCCCTTGCCAGACGTGCACTGGCCCTTCCTTGCCTCCCATTTGCCCCCCATCGTGACTGTACCCCATTCACTTCCCGCTCCAGCACCCTCAACTTCACTCCCTGCTCCAACCTCCCTATCCACCTGCGCCCCAGACCTCTTTTCCCCAGGTTGCTTCCCCCTCGGTCCTGCTCTAAAGCCCCAACCCATTCTGGGGATCCCCATCCATAGGGCCCCCCTTCCCCCATCCTCCTGCTGGGCTCACCTACCCCTAAGCCCCCCCTCACCCCATCCTCCTGGGGTCTGTCCCACCCCTAGGGACCCCTCATCCCATCCTCCTGGGGGACCCCCACCCCTAGGGCCCCCCTCACCCCATCCTCCTGGGGTCTGTCCCACCCCTAGGGACCCCTCATCCCATCCTCCTGGGAGATCTCCCACCCCAAGGGTCCTCCTCATCCCATCCTCTTGTGGGTCCTATCCCTAGGGACCCCTCACACCCTCTTCCTGGCCTCCTAGGTTCCCACCCCTTTTTGACTTCCTCCAGGAGGCTCTGTGCACACACACACCCACCCTCGGGACATTGGGCTCTCTGGCGCCTTTGTGGCCACCCCAAGTGTGCAGTGACAAAGGAGGAATGACAGAGTTAACCCACGGAGGTGGTGCAGCGCCCAGAGCCTTCGAGCTGCCTTTGTGCGCGTGTGAACCGAGAAATCTGTTGCCACTGTCCCTGCAGGGCCCGGCTGCCCTCTCCCTCCCTGCACCCCTGCACCCCCGCTGGGCACCCGCACCTGCGCTGGGCTTTGTGGCCACGCCCAGCCTCACCCTCTCTGAATCTCAGACCCCGCCTGAAAATGTAGAAGGTGACATTCCCACTGGCTCTCAGGCTGGGGGCTTGGGGCTGGGGGCAGCGGGCTGGGCCAGGGACTGTCTGTGCAGAAGGGCTCAGAGACTAGGAAAGTCTAGCACATCCCCAGAGCACCGGGGAGAATGCAGATTTTTTTTTTAAAGATTTTATTTTATTTATTAATGAGAAACATAGGAAGAGAGAGATAGAGCCAGACATCACTCTGGTACATGTGCTGCCAGGGATTGAAATCAGGACCTCATGCTTGAGAGTCAAATGCTTTATCCACTGTGCCACCTCCCGGACCATGAGGATGCAGATCTTACAGGCTTAGGTATTAGAGCCTTATTCTGTCTTCGGTGAGAGGGAATAACGTTTCAGAGCATCACTGAACAACAATGCCAGGGACTGAACTTAGGACCTCATGCTTCAGAGTCCAGTGCCTTAACCACTGTGCTAGCTCCCGGGCCACAGGATGTATAAACATAATAATAGTAATAATAATAATAACAATGACTAATTTTATAATTGTTGTTATTTTATTTTATTTTATTTTTACCAGAGCACTGCTCAGCTCTGGCTGCTGGTGGTGCAGAGGATTGAACCTGGGACTTTGGAGCCCCAGGGATGACAGTCTTGCTGCTGGACTGGGTGGTACCACAACTGGTTAAGAGCACGTGTTACAATGTGTAAGAGCCCGGGATCAAGTCCCCTCTGTCTCCACCTGCAGGGGGAAAAGTTTTGCACATGGTGAAGCAGGGCTACAGGTGTCTCTCTTTCTCTCTCCCTTCCTTTCTTTCCTTCTTTTTTTTTTTAAGTTTTTTTTAGAAACTATTTTTTAAATTTTTCTCCTGCCCTTGTTGTTTATCATCGTTGTTGTTATTATTGCTGTCGTTGTTGGATAGGACAGAGAGAAATCGAGAGAGGAGGGGAAGACAGACAGGGGGAGAGAAAGATAGACACCTGCAGACCTGCTTCACCCCTGCAGGTGGGATGCCAGGGGCTTGAACCAGCATCCTGATGCCGGTCCGTGCGCTTTTTGCCATGTGCGTTTAACCAGGTACACCCCCACACCCAGCTCCCCAGGTGTCTCTCTTTCTATCTTACTCTCCCCTCTCAATTTCTCTCTGTCTCTATCTAATAAATAAATAAAATATTTTCAAAAGAAAGTCTTGCTGTATAACCATTATGCTATCATATATATATATTTTTTCCCAGAACCAGGGCTATATGCTCAAGATTTTATTGCTCCCAAGTTGCTTCTTCAGAGAGGAAGAGAGAGAGAGGGGTAGAGAGACACCACAGCCTCTGAGCCTCCCATGCTGCCATTGTAGCTGCCATGTAGTGCCAGGGTTCAAGCCTGTCCCCTACCCAGTGAGCTGTCTTCCTGACCTGCGGTGTTTTACCCACATGTGCAGTGCATACACCCACAGGCACAGACCCAGTGCATAAGCATCCACATGTCCCCACGTGCACAGAGTGCTGGCTGGCTCTATAGCTTCATAAGTGTCTAGACCTCTGTGCTTGCCCTCCTGAATAATAGGAACAGTGAGGGGCGGTGTGGGGGGGTAGATAGCATAGTGCTTATGCAAAGAGATTCTCATGCCTGAGGCTCTAAAGTCCCAGGTTCAGTCCCCCGCACCACCGTAAGCCAGAGCTGAGCAGTGCTCTGGTAAAAAAAGAAAAGAAAAAGAAAAAGAAAAAGAAAAAGTACCTCCCACCTCTCAGGACAACCTCTTCCAGAAGCTCCCGTGCTGTGCACTGAAAGACATGGACCCTTCCTCCTTTGTGCGTCTGCGTCTGTCCCTGGTCAGTGATTTGGCTCAAGGACCCGTGGGTCATTCCAGCTCCTTGTGGGGGAGACCTCTCCCAGGAGACCCAGCCCAGAAGGACAAAGCATCTGGGGTACTGGTGGGAGGAGGGGTGGTGGGGAACCCCAGCGCACACTGAGGAGCAGGCCTCCCTGTGCTGGCCTGAAGGCTGGGAAGATACTTCCAGAACCCTGGAATGGCAACTGAAGTGACTTTGAAGATGCCTAGCACACCCCTTTACAACTCCCACGGCCCCCCAGACCCTCTCTCCAGGAAAATGCCCACCCAGCTGCAAGCACAGATCTGCCCAGCAACACCAGGGGCTCCCTGTGCCCCTCACACCCCCAGAGCCCGGCTTCCACCCTTCATAGGAACAGAAGGGCCTCGGGACTAGAAGCAGGCCCTCCCTCCCTTTTTATTTTTAAATGATTTAATATTGATCTACAAAACTGTAAGACAGTAAAGGTACAGTTCCACACTGTTCCCATCACCAGAGTTCTGTGTCTTCATCCCCTCCATTGGAAACTGCAGTAATTATCCCAGTGTCACAGATATGGGTTGACTATTATTTCTATAACTATCTATATTTTTATATATTTGCCCATTTTTCCTATGGTCCTGCCTTTTCTTCCTTTCTAAGATACACCTACTACTTCTGAATATCCTTCCTTTTCCCCCTCTTCTCTCTCTGAGTCCTGGTGGAATTGGGGTTCAGAGCCCTCTGGTCATCTTCCCTTAATAATCCTCCCCGTATGAGAATATAAACCAAAACTCTTTATGGGGCACAGAAGATCTTAGAAATTCTGGCTTCTCTAATTGCTTCTCTGCTGGATGTGAGCATTGGCAGTTGGATCCATACCCCCAGCCAGTCTCTATCTTCCCCTAGTAGAGAGGGGAGTTTCAGGATACATTGGTGAGGTTCTCTGCAGGTTCTTATCTTTACGATAAGTCACATCAGACCTAGAGCCATGTGCTTTCCTGGAGCTCAGACTCAAGGTGCTGATGCTGGAGCCCACATTCCGGGGTGAGGGGCTGCTGGGTGGCATGGCCCTATCTGGTCTCGGCACCTGTCTTCAGAGCATGAATGCAGGTGACAGTCATCCCACCTCAGAATGTTCCCACAGGAGAACTCTGCAGCCCTTCCTGCTTCTCCTCTGCACCTCAACCTTGTTTACGTCCCCCGGAAATCCCAGCAAAGAAAGCTGAGGCCAACCTGGGCTCCATGGACAGTGCTCACTTCCCTGAGCCTCTATAAGTGTATGTGGGGAGGGTGGGCAGGGGGGCTCAGCTGGCCAGCAGGTGCCTACAGGGACCTCGTGCCGGGTAGGGACAGGGACAGGCATGACGGGCCAGCACAGATGGAGTGGCTCTGGGCTGGGGGACAAGGGGCAAAGGCAGCCACCCCGAGCCTCAGCTGACTCGTTATCCTGTCATTGTCTCCCTGTCGGTGGGCATCCCAGCACACCCTCCTCCCCAGCCCCCCTTCTGCCCTCTCCACATGCCCCCTCCCTTGTCCAGCAGGCTGGGGCCAGAACTCCAGAGAGGGTCCACACAGGCCTTGGATGGGGTGTGTGTGCAGCAGAAGGCAGGGGCTGGGCTGGGGGGGGGCATGAATCACGCCCCACTGAGCTCCTGTTTAAGACACACTCCTCGGTGGAGTTGTCAGTGAGACCGTTAATTAATTAGCTAATCCCGCCATGAAGTGGATTCTAAATGCTTCTCCCCCTCCCAGCCTCCCATTTAGATAATTGCTGCCCAGGGATCTTTTGTGAGAGTCATTTTTTTCCCCCAACAGGGACGGCCCCCCTCCCAGAGCACCGAGTGGGGGATGGGTTTTAAGAAGGGGGGCAGTATGCTGTCCTCCCCCCCCTACCCCCCAGTTCCCTGTGATGGGGAGACTCGACCCATCTCTGAGCCCAGGCAGAAGCTTTGTGTAAGGTGCTGGGGGACTGAGCTTTGACATTTGGGGGTTCCTGGAAGGCATCTTTGGCTGCTTTGGGGGACCCTAGGGGGATCCACTCAGGACAGGCCAGAGGGTCATTGTGCCCACAATGATGGTGATGGTGGAGGGGGGCTGCACTGAGTACAGTATTAAGACCCAGGACCAGGCACCTGCAGACACAGATCCCACCTACCCAATCTCACCCAGCCTCCTCCAACAGCGGGGGACAGGGCATGAAAACAGGGAACACGGGCTTCCAGTGTGCATGTGACCCATCCACGGTGACAGAACTGGGAAGGGACAAATTCTGGAACAAAGTCAAAGTGTCAGACCTTCCCAGAATCCATATGTTTAATGATTTGGGGCTGGGGGGGGGGTCTTATGGGAAGCTGTCCCCCTTTTTTCAGAAGGAATACTGAGGCCTTTAAAAGCAAGGAAATGGGGAGTCGTGTGGTAGCACAGCAGGTTATGTGCACGTGACGCAAAACTCAAGGACTGGCATAAGGATCCCAGTTCGAGCCGCCGGCTCCCCCACCTGCAGGGGAGTCACTTCACAAATGGTGAAGCAGGTCTGCAGGTGTCTATCTTTCTTTCCCCCTCTCTGTCTTCCCCTCCTCTCTCCATTTCCCTCTGTTCTATCCAACAACGATGACATCAACAACGACAACAACAATAAAACAAGGGCAACAAAATGGAATAAATAACTAAATAATATATTTACGAAAATAGCAGGGGGTGTATTGTGAGCTTGGAATCATATGGGGAGCTCAAGGAATGTTCCGTGATCAAGGTGAACCAGTGACGCCCGAGTCTTGCTAACTCAGGACTCAGGATTTGGCTGCTCCTGGCTGAGGAAAACAGGCATAACAGAGAAGCACATGGAGGGACTGGGTGGTGGTTTCAGTGTATGTTTCACCGTGTGTGAGGATCTGGGTTCCAGCCCCACATCCCACCTACAG
>NC_080167.1:11750474-11855474 GCF_950295315.1 Erinaceus europaeus
CACACAAATTCACTTTAGAAATACCAGCTCCAGGGCCAGGTGGTGGCGCACCTGGTTGAGCGCACGTGTTACAGTGCACAAGGACCCAGGTTCAAGGCCCCAGTCCCCACCTGCAGGGGGAAAGCTTCACAAGTGGTGAAACAGTGCTGCAGGTGTCTCTCTGTCCCTTTCTCTATTGCCCCTTCCCTCTTGGTTTCTGGTTGTCTTTATCCAATAAATAAATAAATAATTTTTAGAAATACCAGCTTCAAGGCACTGTGTGTCCTTCAAGTGCTAGAATTATGTATGATTGTGGAAGCCTAGAATTTTGGAACATTAAACGAACAGAATCTTAGAATACAGTGTGAGAATGGCTGGAACGAGAAAACGTTAGCATCCTTGCAGCCTGGGGAGTGGCAGAGTGGGTAAGATGTCAGACTCTGGGGCGTGAAGTCCCAAGTTCAAGCCTCAGCATCATATGTACCGGAGGGGCACTCTGGTTCTTTCTTCCTCTCTGTCTTTCCTGCTCTTTCTTTAGTAAACAAACATGGTTTTTCTTTTTCTTTTCTTTTTATTGGTGATTTACAAAACTACAAAACCACAGAGGTATCATTCCACACCATTCCCCTCACCAGAGTTCTGCATCTCCATTCCCCCCCATTGGAAACTGCAGTACTTCTCCCCAGGTCACAGATATGGGGTGACTATTATTTTTATAACTATCTATCTATATATTTGCCCATTTTTCCATGGTCCTGCCTTCTATCCCATTTTAAGCTACACCTACACCTATTGCTGAATCACCTATTTCTGAATGTTCTTCCTTTGTTCCTCTTCTCTCTTTGAGTCCTGATGAAATTGGGGTTCAGAGCCATCTGGTCACCTTCCCCTAACATTTCTCCCCCTATGGAAGTATGGACCAAAATTCTTTTGGAATACAGAATGTGAGATTTCTGACTTCTATAATTGCTTCTCCACTGGACATGATCATTATCAGGTCAATTCATACCCCCAGCCTGTTTGCCTGTTTCTATCTTTGCCTAGTGTTTTTTTTTTTTTCTTTCCTTTTTTCTATTGCCACCAGGATTGTTGCTGGGGTTCAGTACTTGTGTGATGATTCTGCCACTCCTATCAGCAACATTTATTTGTATATTTATTTATTTTATTTGACAAGACAGAGAGAAATTGAGAAGGGAGGAGGAGATAGAAAGGGTGAGAGAACCAGCTGGGGCCCCAGTGGGGGAGTCCTGAGATGCCCAAACAGACTTGATGGGCCTAGACCTGGAATAAATCCCTCTCTCCATTGTTACCGTTCATCTCTATCAGGAACAACAAAATAGACCCCTTTGTGGGGCCCCCATAGGACCTTGCCCTCAACCTGGATCAACAACGGTAGAGAATGTCCCATCCTCTGAAGGGAGGATGGACAACATACTCTATGCTACACCGGAGGAAGATGGGTTGATACTGGGGCAGCTTGGAATGTTCCTACTCATGACCACAGAATGTGAACTCAGATTTAGAGGGATGTAGAGGCCACATAGGCTCCTAAGCTAATTATGTGCCCCAGATCACATCAAATGGATGAGGTGTACAGTCAACAATATTTATACCCTTTTCCCATATTAGGGAGCTGCTCTCTTCCCTGATCCAGCTTTCTGGTCCTTTTCCCAACCATGACATCATTTCCCCAGACAATAATTAGGATTCTCCTGTATATGAGATTTCAAAATCAGGCAAAAAAACCAAAAAACACTAGTATAGCAAAAGGCCCTTTAAAATATAACTAAAATATGCCTACTAGCTATCTACAAAATGAAGGACCCCTCAACACTTCTTCTGCACTATTCCAGCCTTTAGGTCCATGATTGTTGAACAATTTGTTTGGCTTTGTATATTAACTCTCTTTTCAGCCACCAGGTTCCAGATGCTAGCAGGATGCGACCAGACTTCACTGGACAGACAACCCCACCAATGTGCCTTAGAGCTCCGCTTCTCCAGAGCCCTTCCCCCACTAGGGAAAGAGAGAGACAGGCTGGGAGTATGGATCGACCTGTCAATGCCCATGTTCAGTGGGGAAGCAATTACAGAAGCCAGACCTTCAGCCTTCTGCATTCCATAAGGATCTTGGGTCCATACTCCCAGAGGATTAAAGAGTAGGAAAGCTATCAGTGGAGGGGTTGGTATATGAAGGCCTGGTGGTGGGAATTGTGCAAAGCTGTACCCTTTTATCCTATGGTTTTTTCAATGTTTCCTTTTATAAATAGAAATTAAAAAAGAAAGGGGGGAGAGAGAGAAACAGAGAGATACCTGCAGATCTGCTTCATCACTCATGAAGCTTTTCCCCTACACGTGAGGACCAGGGCTTGAACCTGGGTCTTTGAGCATTGCAATGTGTGCGCTTAACCAGATGCACCACTGCCCGGCCCCTCTCTCCCTCTCTACCTCCCCCCCCCCTTCTCAATTTCTCTCTGTCCTGTCAAATAAAAGAAGAAAAAAGAAAAAAAGAGGAAAATGACCACCAGGAGGTGGATTCCTCATGCAGACATCACACCCCTGTGATAACCCTGGGGGCAAGGAAAAAATAATAATAAATAAATATATAAAAGCCAGAAGGACTCAACACACACACACACACACACACACACACACACGTTTTCTCTCCCTCTCTCTCCCTCTCCCTCATACACACCTGGAGAGACCTGACTTTCTTTTTGATGGTGGTGGGTGGACAGCTGATGGACCTTTTCTGGGCTGCAATGAGAAGAACCTGTCACCTCTGCACCCCTTCTCCTGGGCACCCGTGGCTTTTCAGCTTTCTTGTTCATTTAGAACTATGCGAAAATGCAAGAAGTCACTAAGAAAGAGAATGGAGGCATAGCACACCTAGTAGAACACACTTATGACCATAATCAAGGACCCAGGTTCAAGTCCCCAGGTTACCACCTGCAGGGGGAAAGCTTTACAAGCTGTGGAGCAGTGCTGTGGGTGTTTCCCCTTCTCTATGTCTCTCTCCCTCTACCTATCTCAGTCTCATACCCTCTATCCAAAAGTGGCCATTGCAAATGGTGGAGTCATGAAGGCACTGAACTCAAGTGATGGTAACAGAGAGAGAGAGAAAGAGAGAGAGAAGCAGGGAAGAAAAAAAGCAAACAGTAGATAAAGTGTCAGGTCCTCAAGCATGAGGTCCTGAGTTCAGTCCCTAATATTACATTTGTCAAAGTGATGTTCTGTTTCTCTCTCTCTCTCTCTCTCTCTCTCTCTCTCTCTCTCTCTCCTCTGCTCTCTTTCTAATAAGTAAGTAACTCTAAGAATGGGTTTATAAACATCCATCAGCAGATCAATTAAGAAACTGTGATCTACCCATGCCACTGAATACTGCTTTGTTAAAAAGAAATCAGTGAGGCTGGGTGGTGGCACACCTGGCTGAATGCACATGTTACAGTGCACAAAGACCCAAGTTCAAGCCCCCGGTCCCCAGCTGCAGGGGGAAAGCTTCATGAGTGGTGAAGCAGGGCTGCAGGTGTCTCTCTGTCTCTCTCCTCTATCTCCCCCTACCCTATCGATTTCTGGCTGTTTCTGTTCAATAAATAAATAAAGGTGATTTTTTTAAAGTTCAAAAAATAAAACAAAACCATCAATCTTAAGAGAAAAAAACACTTGAGTCCGTTCATACTCAGGTTTATCAAGTGCAAACTCAGTCAATGAGCCAGCACATCTGGAGGGTGGAGAGAGAGGAGAAGGAAGTCCACTAACAGCAACCTTGCTTTGCTCAGGCGAAGGGGTCTGTCTCTCCTTTGGGGTGTGGGGGGCAGGCGCCTCTTAGTGGGGTGCACCTGGGCCACTCTCTCAAAACTCATTCAATCATCCACTTTGAATATGTGCCTGTTACCACATGTCATTTACACCCCAAGAAAGAATGCTGTCTGAGTAAGTGGGTTGTGGAGAGAGAGATACTAAGGGGGAGAGGGAGCTTCTGGGAGAGGGCAGGGCAATAGTGGAGGTGGCTGGGATCGGCTGCCCTCTTCCCCTCAGGGAATCTGCTGCCTGGCCTGTGTGGGCCCCCCACCTCTCTCTGGTGGTTAATTCCTCTCCCTGGGGGAGTCCAGCAAACCAGGCCTCATTAGCTGAGGGCCAGGAATAACAGAATTTTGTGTTTGTTAAAGATTAATGGGGTGTCTCTCATGTGAGAACTGAAGGGTCTCCAGGCCTCGTTTCTTCCAAATCAGCCCCCTGCCATGACTCCTCATCAGTCACGGGGGTGGGGGGATGGATAGCTGCCTAGAGCAGGGAAGGGGGCTCCCTGGGCGAGCTAATGGGGCTCTTCCAGGCTCCCCTCTTGCCCATGGACTCAATGATTCCCTCTGAAAGATCAGGGAGGGAGAAGTCATCCACTCAGCTTCCTTTCTGTCACAACCCTCGGCCATCCAGAGGAGTGTCTCCAAAGAGACAGCCCACCTGGGGAGCCCACCTGCTTCTTCCAAGGAGGCCGCCATCTTGCAGAACAGAGGGCTAGATGGAGGAGAGCTGCTTCTCAAGGGGTGGTACCTGCAGACACTGGGGCCTTGTCTGACTTTGTCCCAGCTTGGCTTCCCTGGCTCAGTTTTTGTTTTTATCTTGAGAGAGAGAGAGAGAGAAGGAGATCATAGCACTGCCCCACCATCTACAGAGCTCCCTCTGATGCTGTGCATGGTGCTCCCATATGTCACAGTGGCTTGAACCCAGAGCTTCATTCTACCCACTGAACTATTTTCACACTATCTGTATGTATTCAACGTCGGTTTCCAGGGCTGGGGAGACAGCATAATGGTTATGTAGGATGACTTTCATGCCTGAGGCTTGGAGATCCCAGGTTCAATCCTCAGCACCACCTTAAACCAAAACTGAGCAATGAGTGCTTTGGTTAGAACAAAAATATATTAGGGGCCAGGTGCTAGTGCACCCAGTTGAGCCCAAGCATTACCATGCACAAGGACCCAAGTTCAAGTCCCCGGTCCCCACATGCAAGGGGAAGTTTCTCAAGTGGTGAAGCAGTGCTGCTGCAGTTGTCTCTCTTTCTATCTTCCTTTCCCTTTCAATTTCTCTCTGTCCTGTCAAATAAATATATGCATTTTTTTAAAAGGTGAATTTTATGTTCTATTAATTTTATCTCAGGTTTTAAGAATCTGTGGCCAGCAAGATAATCACTTACTTGTCCATTCATTCATTCACGCATTCATTCATTCCCCAGTGCACTGCTGAGCTCTGGCTTGGGGTGATGCTGGGGATTGAACCTGGGACCTTGGGGCCTCAGTATAACAGCCATGTACATAAAGATAATGCTTTGGTAAAAGGAGAAGTGAGTTAGAGGACTCTGAAATCCAATTCCATCAGGGCCCAGAGAGAGAGGTGGAACAAAAGAATGCATCCAGAAGTAGTAAATGGTGTCAGTGTGACTTAGAAAGGAAGAGAGGACAGGACCATAGAAAAGCGGGCAAAAATATAGATAGATAGATAGATAGATAGATAGATAGATAGATAGATACAGAAATATAGTCAACCCATATCTGTGACCTTGGGAGAACCACGGTAGTTTCCAATGGAAGGAATGGGGACACAGAACTCTGGTGGTGGAAATTGTTTGGAACTGTACCCCTGTTATCTTGTGATTCTGTAAATCAATATTAAATCACTAATAAAAAATGAAATTAAAAAAATAAGCAAAGCGGTCAGTGAGGGTGGCCTTGTCCCTCGTTGCCTCAGCCTTCAGGACAGAGACCGAAACCTCCCCCACTGACCTCCAATACAAAATATAGGAGGCCAACAAAACAAAACTCCCCCAAATTAAATCTCTCCTCCCCTTTCCCTTCTTCAAGCCTCCTGCCCTCCACCCTGGCCAGCAGCGCCCCCTATGTCTCCCTTGTTGATTTTCTTGGTCTTCTCCAATGATCTTGATAGCTTTGCAAATTGCTTTATCAAATCAGCCCCCAGAGGGCAGCCCTAGCACCCTGCCCTGCTCAGAACACAGTGGGCATTGAAGACCACCAGGGGAAAATGAATGAATGAATGAAGTGAATGAGTGATGTGAACTGGATGATGGCTGTCTGGATTGTAGTGGGGGCAGCTGGACCAGAGACCAGAAAACAAGGGCATTCAATAAAGCCTATGTATGCCCCACAGCCCAGAGCCCCACAGCTAGGGGGGTTTGGGTTGATGGGGGGTGCCCTAGCACACTAGAGAATCTCTTGGTTCCTTCTTGGTGCCTGGCTGTGGGGGACGCCTGCTCTGTCCACCTACCCACCCCCGCCCCTCCTGGATGCAGAGCTGTCAGAGAACTGATGGAGAGCAGGCTGGCTCAGGGGCCCCTGGTGGGCAGGCGGAGAACCAGGGAATTAGTGGTGTTTGCTGAGCAAACACTGCCGGGTGGGGAGAAGCTGGGGACAGAGTGTTGAACACACAGCTCCTGTTTGCTGGCAAATACCTTCAGCTGGCCAGCCCCACCCCCAGCAGGCTGCAGAGCTCTGGGGAAGGAGGCCAGCAGGGCTCCTGGAACAGAAGATCCCGTAGGGCTGGGGCAGGGGAGAACCACAAAGACCACCGTCCTGAGCCTGAGAGAGTGGTCACTTCCTTGCTCTGACCTTGGCCAGCCCTACAGAGTCCATGCAGCCTTTCGGCGTCAAGTAGTGAGGTTTTTTCTTTGTTTTTTTTTTTTTTTTTTTCACAACCCAACGTACCCATTTTCATGCTGTGTGGCCATAAGCAGCAACATGATGCCTCTGAGCCTTTGCCACATCATGCAAAGAAACAGCATTTCTTGAGGATGCATGGGGTGTGCTAACTTCCCTGTGCCTCAGTTTCTCTGCAACCCTTCTTAGAGTGGGATGCAGAGGTGACCCCAGGCTGCCCAATGTGTGGACTCTTCCCCTCAGAACCCTCATGGGAGGTGAGCATGGTGTTCAGGAAGTGAATAAGTCAGCTCTACTCCCAGAAAGTCTTTTTAAAAAATATTTATTTATTTATCCCCTTTTGTTGCCCTCATTTTTATTGTTGTTGTTATTAATGTCGTTGTTGAATAGGGCCGAGAGAAAAGGAGACAGGAGGGGAAGACAGGGAAGGGGAAAGAAATACAGACACCTGAAGACCTGCTTCATCATTTGTGAAGCGACTCCCCTACAGGTGGGGAGCTGGGGGCTCGAACCATGGTCCTTATGCCAGTCCTTGCACTTTGTGCCACGTGCATTTAACCCAACACGCTACTGCCCAACTGCCCCCAGCAAGTCTTTTTTTTAAATCTGGGTGGTGGTACACCTGGTTGAGTACACACATTACAATGTGCAAGGACCCAGGTTCAAGCCCCCAGTCCCCAACTGCAGGGAGAAACCTTTGCAAGTGGTGAAGCAGGACCGCAGGTGTCTCTCTGTCTCTCTCCCTCTCTATCATCCCCTTCCCTCTTGAGTTCTCGCTGTCTCTATCCAGAAAAAATTAAGATCATAAGGGAAAACAATTTAATTTTTAAAAAGACCTTTTTTTACTTTTTTTAGTCAACCCATATCTGTGACCTTGAGAGAACTATTTCAGTTTCTGCTGGAAGGACACTGAACTAGTAAGGGGAACGGTATGGAATTCTACTCCTATTTATCTTACAATTTTGTAAATCACTCTTAAATCACTTAAATCTTAAATAAAATTTATAATTGAAAAAAGGCTTATATTTTAAAGATGTATTTATTATTGTGATTTGATTTGATAAGGCAGAATTTAAGAAAGGGAAGAGTAGATAGATAGATAGATAGATAGATAGATAGATAGATATAGACAGAACTTGACCACTGTTTCACCACTTCTGAAGCTTTCCTCCTTCATGTGGGGACCAGGGGCTTGAACCTGGGTCCTTGTGCATGGTAATATGTGTGGTTAACTAGGTATGCCACCACTTGGCCCCCTATATTTATTTATTTAGAAAGTAGAGGGAGAGAGAGAGAGAGAGAGAAAGAAAATCACTCTGGCACAGGTAATAAATATCAAGAGATGGAGCTCAGAACCTCCTGCTAGCAAGTCCAACCACCCCCCACCCCCCACTCCTGACTGTTTGTTTATTTCCTTTACCAGAAGCTGTTGTCACTGATGCTCAGAGGTGAGGAGCTTTGCATCTGCCAGGTGGAAACAGCCTATCATGGTCAGCTGTGCCCCCTCCATGGTGGGCCAGGGGGTCTGATGGAGGAGGGAGTGCCAGCTCCGGAGTCTGGACTTGTGGTGTGGACAACAGGCTGTAAACCCCGGTCCCCTCTGTCCCCTTGCCTGCAGCGTGGACCCCTCGAGCCAGGTATGAGCTATACATCTTGCTTTATTGAGGGCATCCTAGGAAGATGCCAGGCCCCTGTGCCAACCGGGAGGAAACTCACCCCCAGCTGACTCCCAACCCTTCACCACTCTGTCGTTTCCCCAGCCCTGTCCCTGCAGAAGCTTGGGTCTTCATCCCCCTCTTACAGCCCTCAGCAGGGGAGGCAGCGGCTGGGTCCTGAGAATGATTCCCCATAATGAGGGTCCCCACCTGCTATTTCTCAGCCTCCTATTCTGCCCGAAAATCACCTGGTGGTAATTGCCCATCCTCTGGCCCTAGAAGGAACCAGACTCCCAATTGAGCTATTACAGTTGGGCCAGTAGACGGGCGGGCGCTATATGAAATGGCCCGCACTCGTCTGTCCAGGGTCCACAGAGGGGCACCTCCCCCCCAAGATGGAGAGAGGAGGTGGAGGAGAACCCTCAGGCTGGGAGGCAGTGGGGCTACTTCTGGCTCTCATTACTGCTGCTCCTTCTCTTCCTCCCCCCTCCTCCCCTCCTCCTCCTGCCCCTCCCCTTCTTCCCCCTCCTCTTCCCTTCCTTCCAGTCCTCTTCCTCTCCTCCCTATCCATCCCCTCCTTCTCCTCCTCTTCCTCTTCCTCCCCCTTCCTCATCTTCCTCTTCTTCCTCCCCCTCCTCCTCCCAATGGCCAGTTGGGCTGGTCAGTTGTCTGTGCTGCCTGGAGGAGGAAGCTAAGGCCGGGCATTGATGGCAGAGCTCAATCCAGAACCAACGTGGCAGACACTGCTGTTCAGTGCATCTCAGGAGTTGACAATTGGCAAGATAGCTCACCCGGGGGGTGGGCACCTACTTTGCCATGTTTGCAACTGGAAGAAAGTTCCTCACTGTGGCCCTGCCTCCCTCCTTCTCCCCCCCCCCAAAAGAAGAAGCCAGCTTGAAGTGACAAGTGGGGGGAGGGCAACCACATCTCAGTCTATCTAGAATGTTCAAAATACCCACTTTGCTGCAATGGTGACAGGCAGCTCAGCCCAATTACCCCACCCCACTCCCCACCCCCAAGCCACAGTAAACAGACTAAAAACATCCAGTAGCTAACTGGGCTACAAACGTCTCCTAAAAGGACTTTCCAAGATTCCCTTGTGCAAGCTGCTCATAACAGGACTCAGAAAGTGAGGGGCACCAGCTCTGCCCAGACCAGCCACCCCTGGCAGCCTGGCAATGTCTTGCTTGAATAAAAACTCAGAGGAGATACTGTTTGGGCACATAAACATGACAAAATTTATTTGTAAAGGAGAAAGACAAAACCTAGACAGACAGTTCTCGGTTGCAGGGAGAGAGAGCAGTCTGGATACAAAGAGAAGGGGCTGAGCACTGCAAAGTGGGTCCTGAGGTTTCAGGAATGTGCTAACTGGGTTTGGCTGACAGGTGCACACTGATACTAGGGAGGAAGGACAGACGGGAGGGGAGAAGGAAGGGGAGGAAGGAGGAAGGAAGGTAGGAAGGAAGGGGAGAGGGAGGGAGGAAGATAAGAAGGAAGGAATAAAGGAAGGGGAAAAGGAAGGAAGGAAGGAAGGAAAGAAGGGAGGGAGGGAGGATGGAAGGAAGGAAGGAACGGAAGGAGGGAGAATGGAAGGAAAGAAGGGAAGGAAGGAAGGTAGGAAGGAAAGGGAGAGGGAGGGATGAAGGTAAGAAGGAAGGAATAAAGGAAGGGAAGAAGGGAGGGAGGGAGGATAGGGGGAGGGAGGGAGGGAGGGAGGATGGAAGGAAGGAAGGAAAAAAGGGGAGAAGGAAGGGGAGGAAGGAGGAAGGAATAAAGGAAAGAAAGAAGGAAGGAAGGAAGGAAGGAAGGAAGGAAGGAAGGAAGGGAAGGGAGGAGGGAGGAAGGAAGGGAGGAAGGAGGGAGGGAGGGAGGCAGTCATGCATGGAAAGAAGTTCCAGCCTAGGACTGGCTGCTGGCACTGCCAGCTGAGTGCACACATCACCACACGCACAAAGTCCCCAGGTCCAATCCCCAATCCCCGCCTGCAGGAGGGACATTTCATGAGCGGTGAAGCAGGTCTGTGGGTGTCTTTCCTTCTCTCTCTTTCCTATCTCCCCCTCTTCTCTCAATTTCTTCCTGTCCTACAAATAAAAATCAATACAAATTTAAAAAGCCCTACCCCGCAAATTGTTTTCACAGTCAGTGAATTATGTACCATCGTCAAATTGGACAATGAGAACAACTGCTGTGAACCGCCTCGGGGAGACTTGACTAACCACGCAGAAGACCGGATCTATCTCAAGGTGGGGGTGGGGTGGGGGTCTCTTCCTGTCCTGCAATCTGACAACACATCTCAGAGTTTGGATGCCGGCTAAGACAAGTTGGGGTCACCCCTTGTCTGGTTTGAGGGACTCCAACCTCCTCTTTCTCCTCCTGAGGTCTACCAAGGCATAAAGGGTTTGAGAAAAGCGGGAAGAAAAAAAAAAAACGGGGTGTGTGGGGTAGGGTGAGGAGGAGGGAGTTGGGTCCGGGAAGGGGGGACGGATTCTCCGTATCTAAAAGGGAATTAACGTGCTTTTACTGGAGTGACGAGATCAGCTAAGGGCGGCGGGGAACAAAGGCGGAGAGACTCCGGACAAGCCGGGCTGAATAGGACCTGATCCCCTTAAGTTTGTAAGCCCCCCCCCACCCCTCGCCCCCACCCCTAAGCCTCCCTACTTACTGCCTCGGAGAACAAATGGCCGGGAGCAGGAAAGGCACGGCGGGGGGAGGGCAGGGGTGGCAGCAGAACCGGGGCGAAAACCCCTAAAATAAAAGGTAATCCCTTGGGCACTTTGCCCCGCCAGGGCCGTGCAGAGATCTGATTAAAGGTCCCAGATGAAGCCATTCCACTATTCACATGCAAGGCGCGGGATTTACAAGAAAAGAAACAGGGAAGAATAGGCGGGAGAGGAGAAAAGGGGAATTATTTGTATCCCCTAATGCTTGTTAAGTACTCCTCTTAGCTGCACACACGGACAAGACAAGGCGCAGAGGAATCCCGGGCACCCCACCCCTGCCCCTCAGCCACCCCCACCCCCACCTACCCACTCCAGCCCCAGCCCCAAACCCAGCCCCAGCCCAGTCCAGTCCAGTCCAGTCCAGCCCGGGGCCAGACTTGCCTGCAAACTGTGGTGTGTGTGTGTGTGTGTGTGTGCGCGCACACACACACACACACACACACACACACACACAGAGACACACACGTGCACACCTCCACATGCACACGCAGGGCCTCCAGGGCCCACAGAGAATAGCCATTAAGCCTGAGTCCTTGGTTGACAAAGATCTAATCAATCACACCCTCCCTGGCTGTGCCAGGAGCCCGGAGCTGGGTGGCCCCAGCTGGGAACCCTTCAGGGTGAGGTGGGAGGGTGGGAAAGGGCTTGAGGGCACAGTGGGTACAGAGAGGGAGGCCTGGGACTCCCAAATGGGGCTCATGAAGGGGCCTGTTGAGGTGTCTGCAACCCCTCCCCCCCCAAACCTCTGGCTTCTCTCAGGTCTCTCGCAGACCCTTCCTCAAGAGCCCAGCTCCCAGGAGGGCCTCAGCAGGGGGTGGGGGAGCCCCCTGAGTTAAGCTCAGATGCTGGAGGGCCTCCATGACAGGCCTTCACAGACCTCTTCACAATTTCTTGCTCTTGGTTTTCCAAAAGGTCTTGGAACCTGGTGACTACACATTTCTGTTATGAATCTCAGATAACGTGACTGCAGGGACAGGCACACATCAGGCACAGGTCTCTGCACTGAGAAGCTGCCCTGGGGATCCTTGCTGAATGAATGAATGAATGAATGAATGAATGAATGAATGAATGAATGAAATGAATCAAGGACTAGGAGGCCTGGGTCAAAAAAGATGACTTTATTTTATTTTTTATTTATTTTCCCTTTTGTTGCCCTTGTTTTATTGTTGTAGTTATTATTGTTGTTGTTATTGATGTCATCATTGTTAGATAGGACAGAGAGAATTGGAGAGCGGAGGGGAAGACAGAGAGGGGGAGAGAAAGATAGACACCTGCAGACCTGCTTCACCGCCTGTGAAGCAACTCCCCTGCAGGTGAGGAGCCGAGGGCTTGAACCAGGATCTTTACTCCAGTCCTTGAGCTTTGCGCTATGTGTGCTTAACCCACTGCACTACCGCCCGACTGCTAACTTTTTTGTTGTTGTTGTTGAGTGTTCTTTCTTTCTTTAGTTTTTTTTTAGTAGAAATATACACAGCTTTACTTTATTTTTTTCCTTTTTTTAAATTGTTTTATTTTTTTAATTGGGGAATTAATGTTTTACATTCAACAGTAAGTACAATAGTTTGTACATGCATAATGGAAACACTGACAAGACCATAGGATAAGAGGGGCACAATTCCCACCACCAGAGCTCGGTATCCCATCCCTTCCCCTGATAGCTTTCCTATTCTTTATCCCTCTGGGAGTATGGACCAAGGGTCATTATGGGGTGCAGAAGGTGGAAGGTCTGGCTTCTGTCATTGCTTCCCCACTGAACATGGGCCTTGACAGGTCTATCCATACTCCCAGCCTGCCTCTCTCTTTCCCTAGTGGGGTGGGGCTCTGGGGAAGCGGGGCTCCAGGACACATTGGTGGGGTCGTCTGTCCAGGAAAGTCCAGTTGGGGGCTGGGGGCTTGAACCCTGGTTCTTGTGCATTATAACGTGCACTCAAACAGGTATGCCACTACCCAGTCCCTCTCCCCTTCCCTCTCCATTTCTCTCTGTGCTGTCCAATAAAATAGGAAGAAAGCAAAGGAGAGAGAGAGAGAGAGAGAGAGAGAGAGAGAGAGAGAGAGAGACCTGTAGCCCTGCTTCACCACTTGTGAAGCTTTCTACTTGCAGGTGGGGGCTGGGGGCTTGAACCTGAGTCCTTGTGCATTATAGTATGTGAGCTCTACCAGGTGCACCATTGCCCAGCCCCACAGACATGACTTCTCCACTGAATGCAGACACCTTGCTGGGTCCCACCATGTCTCCAAGGAGCCCTGAAACGAGCTTACCTTGGTTTCGGTTAAAGCCCCAAAGGGAGTGAATACAGTACTGTTCACATTCTCATCCTTGGGGATCCAGTCTGACCTGTGCACTCCGGCTGTCCGCACTCACATCATGAGACATTTCTGGATAGCTGCAGGGACATGGTGGTAAGGAAGGCACAGGCTCCAGTAACAGCTTCCACACCTGCAGGGAGGTATCTTCTCATCTACTGTACTCATCCACAGTATAAGAGGTCAGCAGGAACGCTCTCCTGGGAGGGTGGCTGCCTGGCGTGGGCACCACCCAGGTTCCAGCCCTGGGGCACTGCCCCCCAGTCCCTGCTCCCCAAAGAAAGGAGTGACCCAGAAGTTGGTGGGGTGGGTAAAGTCAATACACTCAAGCTTGAACCTGGGTCCTTGCACACAACCAGGTGAGCCACCATGAAAATATGATCTTAAAGTCTCTTTGTCTATTAATGAGAGAAAGCTAGAGAGAGCCAGAGCATCACTCCAGCGTCAGCAGTGACAGCACTGGAGCCCAGGAACTCATGCACACAAGCCCTGCGTCCTATCGCTGAGCTGCCTTCCCAGCTAATAAAACAACCTTCACATGGAAGAAATATTGTTTGTAGTCCTGAGTCAGAGGGAACCACTGACCAAAGGGGGTGGAGCTCTGGGGTCCTCCCCACCCCCATCCTACACAGTAGCTGGAGGGGACAGAGAAGCATCTCCCCAGGCAGAGTGCATACCTTGCCATGCTCAAGGATCCAGGCTTGAGCCCTGGCACCACAGGAGAACGCCACTGTCCACACCAGGGGAAGCTCCACAGAGGGTGGAGTGGTTCTGTGGCATCTCTCTAAAAACAGTGTGGTCCTCATTTATTTTTTCAGAGAGCACACTCAGTGTGGGAAATCAAACCGGAGCCGCAGGCTCTCCTGTGCCCTCACTGTCCCTGCTGTGACCCCGAAATCAGGGGCAGAGCCATGAGTGTGACATTAACCAAAGTAAGTCATGTGGTCACACCCTTCCTCCAGGTCACCAAAGCACCAAGTTCTCAGAAGGCAGAAACCCACTCTCTGGGGAGAGTCCTGATGGCCTCTGTACCCCTACCCCCATCAACAAAGAAAGCCCTGCTTCCAGAACTTTCTGCATGGACAGGAGACTTCCAGACCTGACAGGTGTTCAGGGTCATCATCCTTAGGACACCGCTGGTCCCCACAGCCTCACAGCTGACTCCTGAGAGCACCTTTCTGACAGCCTCTCGCCCCTGAAGGAGTCTCAGCACCGTGGGCGTGAAAGGAGGCTGGGGGCTGGTTGTTAGCTCTTCCGACACCTTCTTGCTCAGCTTTTTTTTTTTTTTTTAATTTTTTACATTTATTTATTCTCCCTTTTGTTGTGGTTATTGATGTCATTGTTACTGGATAGGACAGAGAGAAATGGAGAGAGGAGAGGAAGACAGAGGGGGAGAGAAAGACAGACACCTACAGACCTGCTTCACCTCTTGTGAAGCGACTCCCCTGCAGGTGGGGAGCCAGGGGATTGAACCAGGATCCTTGAGCTGGTCCTTGTGCTTTGCGCCACGTGCGCTTAACCCGCCGTGCCACCGCCTGACTCCCCTTCCTCAGCTTTTTCTCTGTTTTCAGTGATCAAAAACACATTGCTTCTAGTTTGCTGGTTTGCTCTCTCTTTTTTTTAAAATGTAATTTTATTCTATTTTATTTTTGATAGAAACTTAGAGGGAAATGGGGAGATAGAGAGGGAGAGAGAAAGAGAGATACCTGCAGCCCTGCTTCACCACTTGTGAAGCTTCCCTCCATCCCACCACCACCACAGGTGGGGACTGGGGGCTTGAACCTGGGTCCTTGTGCATGGTGGTAAGGGATTTCATCTCCTTGGGCTTTGGTTTGCTTAACTGCCAGGTGGCTCCTGAGAGAGAGGTAAGGCACCAGGCATCTATGACAGGGATATGGTCCCCAGCTCTAGCCAGATTGCAGGGGTGGGGGGGTGGGAGAAGAGGGGGTATGAAATGCCATCAGAGAGGCTGACACTCTCAGGACAACCCATCTGAGTAGGTAGATCTGTCACCTGCTTCACTGGTGGAGTCCAGCTATCACCGGGGGACAGACAGCCTTGAGTTTCTGCGCCCTGAAGCCTCCCTTGGGTGCCATGCTCAGATCAAAACCACTAAGGTGTCCTTCTTTCCAGAGGTGTATGTAATTATGTGAGGAAAGGAGACTGAGAGAAGCCGGAAATCGTCGGACATATGTACTGCTGGGGGGCAGGGAGGGGTGGCCCTTGGGACCTCATGCTTGCAAGTCCTGGGCTCTGCCACAAAGCCACCTTCCCAGCCACAGGCCTGTCTGCATCCAAGGAGGGAGGGGTAGGTGGCAGGCATGGTCCCAAAGTCAGGGAGCATGGCAGAGAGCGAGACAGACCCCCTGCCCTAAAGGTTCACCATCCACAAGTCTTCACGATGGAGGTGAAACTGATTTAGTCATTCCCTGTGGACTGACTCCCTTCCCTTCCCTTTTTGTTTCTTCATCTCTCCTTTCCTTTCCTTTCCTTTCCTTTCCTTTCCTTTCCTTTCCTTTCCTTTCCTCTCTTCTTTTTCTTCTTTCCCTTTTCCATTTCTGCCCACCAGGGTGACCAATAGGGCCCCACACCTGACTCAATGGCGTCTCCTTCCCTCACTCATTCAAAGCCCACACTTGTGGGAATGGTGAAGCTTTGTTTGGTTTTGTCATTGTCAGGCCAGCATCATTCCAGGCTTTTGAGGTTAGAAAGAGAGAGATGCACAGAAAGAGAAAGAGAGAGAAAGAGAGATCACAACAGTGAAGCTTCCTCCACTGTGGTGGAGGAACCTACCTGGTGGCATGCTTGGCAAGGTGGGCACCTTCCCAGGTGTGCTCACTTGCCAGCCCCAGTGCACTGAGCTTTTAAATGGGGGGGGGGGGGGGCGGGGACGGGAAACCAGGATTCACAGGCCAGGCTTGGGGTGAGGATCTGCTGTCCTTTGGGATATGTAGCAAAGAGGAAAAAGGAAAGAAATGGGTATTTGGAAGGAGTCAGGCATATCAGGTGGAGGCAAGTGTCTTCTCCACAAACTGAGACGAACACGAACACACACACACACACACACACACACACACACACACACTCCTCAATTATACCTCAGGAAGCAGAGCTAATGGAAGCTAGATTGATTCAAAGATAACAATTAGGGGACAATTTTAATCCCTGCTGTGACAGAGACACACCGTTTATTTTTAATTTGAATCCATAATAAAAAATAATAATTAAAAGGACCGGCAAGTCGCAGCGTTCACCAAGAAATACTATTTACACTGGCCACTTTCACCCCACCAAGAATGAGCCCCCCCTCTTCCACCAGCTTCCTGTGCCCCCCACCCCCACCCCATCCCCCACCCCACTCCTGCTCTGGTGCCAAAGCCACAGACCCCATTTTCAACTGGAGAGTCATTAATTAAGCCAGGAAGGGAGCTGGGAAGGGAAGTTTCCTTCAGCGGCTACTTGGTGTCCGGCTTGATGAGACGGCTTGTTCACTTGGATTGTGACTGATCCTCCACAGTAATCTGGCTGGAGGGAACCCCAGTTTATTCTCTGTTTTCTGGGAGAGACATGCAGAAGCAGGTGTGCTGAGGGTCACAGCAGTCAGAGGTAAGTTGGCCAGGTCCGACCCAAAGTCTGCTTGGCGAGCTTCATACCTCACTTGGCTCTCCTGAGGTGGCTATTAATATTTTTTTTTGGCCTCAGAAGTTGGGGGGAAGGGAGAGAATCTTTACTTTCCCATGCCTGAGGACCCAGGTTCGAGTTTCCAGCCCTCCCATAGGAGCCCCTGATTCACAGGGAAGCTTCATGAGTAGTGGAGTGGTACCGTGGTGTCTCTCTGTGTCTTTCTCTCCCCCTCTATCTCTGTCTCTTATCCTACATCTATAAAACAAAAACAGACCAACAGGGTCCTCTGGGAATGGTGTAACTGTGCAGGCTCCAATGATAACCCAAGAGGCTAATAATAACAGTAACAATAAGCTTGGAATTAAAAAACAGAAGATTCTGTCCTCAGCAAAGATGCAGCCTCCCCCATGATAGAATTTTCTCAACTTCCATCTGACTTTGTTTGCCCCCTGGGTTGTTGCTGGAGCTCAGGGCCGGAACCACTACCACTCCCGGTGGTTATGTTTTCTTCTTTTTCATTGAGAGTGAGAGCCAGAGAAGAAAGGAGAGAGAGAGAGAGAGAGAGAGAGAGAGAGAGATGGCGCAACACAGAGCTTCCTCCAATGCATTAGGGGTCAGGCTCAAACCTCCATTGCAAAGCAGTACATTATCCAGGTGAACCATTTATTTCACCGACCCACTTCCGGTTCCTTAATTACTCCCCACTGCTTCTCCCCAACACACCCAACATCTTAGAAACCAACGGCCTTCTCTCTCCCTCCTAGTCACCATTACCTCCCCATGGAGGGATCCATTTGAGCTCACTTGCAGCCAGTTGCAGGACAAAGCCCAGTCCCAAACGTGTGCTGACATGACAGCTCTCAAAGCACGGCCCTAAGACTTGAGTACCTGTTCCTTCTAGAAGCAGGATCATTTTTGGAAGGGTCAGTCCAGACAGTGACTGGGCAAGGCTGGAGGAAGGGAAGAAGACACACAAAGGCTGCCAGGGACACAGACAAAACCACATGCCACCCCCAGTGTTAGCAGCCTCACAGGGGTTGGGGGTTAGAAGGCATGCTTCCCACACAAATTGGCTTAAACAGCCCATGTTCTGCTTTGCTAATCTTGTTGGTAAGTGGTGGGGTCTTTTTTCTTCTTCTTCTTCTCCTTCTTCTCCTTCTTCTTCTTCTTCTTCTTCTTCTTCTTCTTCTTCTTCTTCTTCTTCTTCTTCTTCTTCTTCTTCTTCTTCTTCTTCTTCTTCTCCTTCTCCTCCTTCTTCCTTGTGATCTTTGCTGCTTCTGAGTCTGGGAGCTGGTGGTAGTGGAGTGGGGGGTGGAGGAGGAGGAGGAGGAAAGAGATGGCTGGTACTCCTTGACTGATTCAAGTCTGCCTTTGATATTCTTGGTTAACTTCCTCACAGGCAGAGAGCAGCTGATTGGTTGGACAGCCACCCCCCCAACATCCACCCCCCGAGTGGCGCCAACAAGAAACATTAATTAAAAATAATTGCCACCCCCCTCCCCAGAATTAAGAGTGTGATGTTCAGATCCGTTTTAAGAAAGGTAATTTGATGCCAATAAATTACAATTATAAAAACTTCATTACAGTCGTGAGCGATCTCTATTCCACCGTGGTCCTAATTATACATTGTAGGGATAATGAATGCTAATGGTTTAATACTCGATGATTATCACAATTGAAAAAGAAAACAGAACAATTGCCACCGTTATTGGTATCAATAATGCAGATTTTTTTTGGCAGGGAGGCTTTCCACTTCAGACAAAGATTTCAGGATGATTGGGGTTTTGGGTTTTGGGTTTTGTTTTCCTTCTCCTCCAAATTAGAAGTATCCCCTTCTTCCTCTACCCAGCCCCTTCCCCAACCCAGTTGGATCTCTTTTAAGACAAGAATTACAAAGCACAGAGTAAAAATGTGTTTGCTTTGTTTATTTCTGGATCACAGCATCCGTCAGACATAGGCGATACAGGTACAGGAGTCCACGGTTTTATCCACTACTTCACCAGCGATCTTCGTTTTTGTTTGTTTGTTTGTTTGTTTGTTTGTTTTTACCAGAGCGCTGCTCAGCTCTGGTTTATGGTGGTGTAGGGGATTGAACCTGGGAGTAGGAGCATGAGAGTCTGTTTGCAGAACCAGTATGCTGTCTACCTCTACCCATCCAAGTGTATGTCTTCTATCCTTTGGCCATAGAGCAGGGCTTGTTTGTTTTATCAGAACACAGCTTGGCTTTGGCTTATGGTGGTGCAGGGGATTTAGCCTGGTACTTCTGGTACCATGGACATGAAGGTCTTTGCAGAACCACTGTGCAGTCTCCCCAGCCCCAGCCTCAGCCCCAGAAAGTCTGCTTTTAATAATCTGAGAAAATCTCCAGGCTGTTTGCATAGAACTCACCAGTTTACATCCCTACCCACAATGTAGAAGGGTTCTCTTATTATTATTATTTTTTTTTGCACAGGGCATCCTTGCCAGCATCTATTCTTTCTGTCTCTCCCTTTTTCTTTCTAATATATTAATTAATTTTATTGTATTTATATATTAGATAGAGACAGCCAGAAATCGAGAGGGAAGGGGGAGATAGGGAGAGGGACAGAGAGACACCTGCAGCCCTGCTTCACCACTCATGAAGCTTTCCCCCTGCAGGTGGAGACCAGGGACTTGAACCTGGGTCCTTGCACATTGTAACATGTGTGATCAACCAGCTGTGCCAAAACCCACCCCTTTCTTTTTTCACTTATTTATTTATTTATTTATTTTTGCCTTCAGGGTTATCACTGGGGCTCGGTGCTTGCACTACAAATCCACTACAAATCCTGGAGGCTATTTTTTCCCTTTTGTTGCCCTTGTTGTTTATCATTGTTATTACTGTTGTTGCTTTTTTCATTGTTGGGTAGGACAGAGAGAAATGGAGAGAGGAGGGGAAGACAGAGAAGGGGAGAGAAACATAGACACCTGCAGACCTGCTTCACCACCTGTAAAGCAACTCCCCTGCAGGTGGGGAGCCAGGGACTGGAACTGGGATCCTTACGCAGGTCTTTGCACTTTGCACCACCTGCGGTTAACCTGTTGTGCTACTGGCCCCTCTCTCACTCTATCTGAAATCAAAAGGCCTGCCAGCCTGGAAGCAATGAAATCACGCATTTCAGGGGGTTCTGGATTATACACATGCGCGCACGCGTGCACGCGCACACACACACACACACACACACACACACACACACCCTTCTCATCCTGGTCTGTATTGGCTTTTTTTTTTTGCTTGCTGTGCTTTGGGGCTTGAGGGATTTTATCTATATGTGAGAAAGGGGTGCTATAGACTAAATGTTTGTGTGTCCTCCAAATTCATCTAGTGAAGTCTGGCCCCCCCATGTGCTAGTGTGAGGCGGTGAGGTCTTTGGATAGTGCTTTGATCACAAGGGTGGGGCCCTCACACATGAGATTAGTGTCTTTATACAAGAAATTTCCATTTTGTTTGATGGGACAGAGAGGAACTGAGGGGCTGAGATGAGAGAGAGAAAGAGAGACTTACTGACCTGCTTCACCACTCCCAAAGCTTCCCCCTGAAGGAGGGGATCAGGGACTGGAACCCAGGTCCTCATACATGGTGATGTGTATGGCACTGCCCAGCCCCTCTCCATCAGGTTATCAACCTTCCTGCCTTGACAGGATTTCACAAAGCTGGGCCTCTGAGTAAATTTACCTGGCATCCATTAAAAATGCAGGTTCTCAGGCCTTGCCTCAAAACCCCATGGGGGGTGAGGTGAAGGTCCTACAGGGAATCTGCTTTTCTCTTTTTTTTTTTTTTTTTTGTTTTTTGGCCGCAAGGTTATTTCTAGAGCTCAGTGTCTACACAACTAATCCATCACTCCTGGGTGCCTTTCCCCTCTGCTGTTCTTTAAAAATATTTGAGAAAGAAATTGAAAGGGAGGGGGCCAGATAGTAGCACAGTGGGTTAAGTGCACATGGCACAAATGTGCAAGGACCAGCTTAAGGATCCCTGTTCAAGCTCTCAGCTAGACACCTGCAGACCTGCTTCACTGCTTGTGAAGGGGGGAGGAGTTTCTTTCTTTCCCCATCTCTGTCTCCCCCTCCTCTCTCAATTTCTCTCTGTCCTATTCAACAACAACAGTCATAACAGCAACAATAATTTAAAAAGTGATAAACAACAGTCATAGTGCAGGCACCGAGTTCCAGCAAGAACCCTGGAGGCAAAAAGATAAAAGAAAAGGAGAGGAAAGGGAAGAAAGGGAAAAAGAAAGAGAGAGATCTGCAGACCTGCTTTACCTCCTGCAGGGGTTGAACCTACAAGGTGGTCCCAGGTGAGCCTAGCCATAGGCAGATCTGAGATCTACTCACCACCACACCACCACCACCACCATCACCACAATCACCACCATCACCGTGCTCTCCAGAAAAGCAAACCCCATCTCTTCATGTCTATACCTACACACAGGTCTACACTGGCAATTAGGTCCTTAGCAGGCACTTAGTAAATGCTCAGAGCGGGAGAATAGGCACTGGCTGACTAAGCTGTCAGGGTGCTGTGTAACTAAGCGCCTCTTCAGGCTTGCCTCCTCTAAGCCTCACACTCCAGACACTCAAGTAGTGCTTGTAGTTTCACATTATAGACGGGGGAAACTGAGGTTCTGGGGGAGGGGGCTTATTCAGGGGGCCACACGGCTGGCTACTGGCAAGGCCTGGTTTTAGAACTCGGGTCTGTGGGGGGACCCAGCTCCCCCAGAGCCAGGGCGGCCCTTGAGTGTGGTGGGTGTGTGGGGAGAGGAAGCAGATAAAAATAGTGTGTGGGAGCAAGGAGCCCCCCCCCAGGCTCCTCATTAGAGCACCCTGAAGCGGCAGAGGAAAATCAGCAGGCGGAGGCGGGCGGAGCTTCGGGTGAGGACGATGTAATTAAGAAATTAAAAGGTAATTTCCACAGGTGCTGCCATTCACCTAATGGATGTTGAGGCAGGAGGAGCCCACGCAGCAGGCTGCCTGAGCCAGAGCACCCCAGGACCCCAGGGGAGGGAGGGAGAGGGTGGAGGGGAGACACTCAGGGCCTGCTCACAGGCTCTTTTTATCTCAACCATTCTCTCTCCACCTCCAGTGTGTGGTCTCTCTCTCTTCCTCTCTCCCCTCACCCCATCTCCCAGGTGTCTCTTCCAGTCATACGCGTTTATTTCAGCTTCTTTGTCTCCCCTCTCACTTTGCTCTCTCCCTTCCTCTCTCTCCCCAGTCCCCATTTTTCTGTCCCCAGTCTCCTGTTTCCCTCTTGTCCACCCAAATTCTTAAGCTGAACCCAGAGAGAACAAGTGAGTCATCTCCATAGACTGGGGCCTCCACTGCTGTCCCCTTCCCCACACCGCTTGCTGGCCTCTGCATGTGGACGGGGGGGGGGGGGCTCTGGTCTCCCCCCACACCACGACCCTCCATTAGACCCACCTGGAGTTTATGCCCAGAGCTGATGGGTGCCTGCGGAGCAGGTGGGTGTGGGGAGTCATGTGAAGCTTGGCTGTTGGGTGTTTAGCTATTTTCGTTACTGACTGGTGAGCTGGGTGGATGGGTGGGTTGGAGGGATGGGTGGGGAGTGGGTGGATGATGTGGGAGAATAGGCGGATGGGTGAGCGGCTGGCTTTTGTGTGTGCAGTGGTTAGCGCTTGGCTGGGCAGGTGGCTGGATATGTGGGTACTGATAGACAAAGGGCAGGTGGATGAGTCAGTAGAGAGCAAAGTGTGAGGGCCAGATGGTGGTGCACCTGGTTAAGCGCACACATTACAGTGCATAAGAACCCAGGTTCACAACTCATAAAAAAAAAATAATAATAATAACCCGGGTTCAAGTCCCTGACTCCCCCATGCAGGGGAAAGCTTCATGAGTGGTGACACAGGGCTGTCTCTTTCCCTCTCTACCTCCTCCTCCCCTCTCAGTTTCTCTCTGTCTCTGTCTAATCATAAATGAATAAAAATACTTTAAAAAAAAAAGGTGAGTGGGTGGGCATTTGGAAGGGTGGGGGTCTGTTTTTGGCTTGGGTTTGGGGGGATGTGAGGGTGGTTTGACAGGTGGGTGAGGAAGTGATTGGACAAGAGATGGATGGATGGATGAATGGATGGACAGATGAATTGAAGATGGATGGGCGGATAGATGGACGGACGGACAGATGGATGAATGGCTGGAAGATGGATGGATGGGTGGGTGGATAGATGGATGGATGGATGATCATGTTTGGTGCATGGGTGAGTGGGATATGTAGGTGGTGGGTGGATGAGAAGATGGACCGATAGATGGAGAGGCAGCTAGGAATGAGGAGAGGAGAGGATAAAGGGGCAGGTGGGTGGTGAGAAATGGTGGCTTACCCAGGAGCACCCTGCATCCCAGAGAAGGCAGGAAGGAACAAGTGTGTGATGACAATGGCCTCTGCCAGCACTAGGTGGGTGGGGGCTCCAAGGGGATCTCAGGGCTTTCCTTCCCCTTGGGGTGGGGTGGAGGGGGCAGGGAAGGCAGCTGCTCAGAGACAAGGAGAAGGGCTGGCCCCAAGCTAGTGCCAACAGTGCTGGTCCTTCTTTGAATCGCCTTCCTCCTGAGCATTTTGGATCCAGGGGTGTATTGACCTGTGTCCTGTGGTCCTGACCGCCTCTACTTCTGACAGACACTCCTTCCCCCCACAGACACCCACAGTCTGTCTCTGGACTGCAGGTCCCCAGCAGGGAGCAGGAGACAGGTTGTGTTCTCAGTTCATTTCCCAGATGCTGAGAATACACGGGGGGGGGGGGGGTGGGGGGGGTGGGGGGGGGGTGGGGGGGGCACGGCACGGACAACGACCGTCCCAGCTGGCCCTACCCCCAACTAGGGGTCAGGTCTTGAGGAATGTGGCCAGCCCTGAGCAGAGCACCCAGCAGGTGGGGTGGGTCCCCATGGTGGGTAGGAATCCTAGCCAGCCTGCTGGGAATTCCTTTCTCCCTGGGGCTTTTCACCTACTAAGCACCTGGCCCAGCCCCCACCACCCCCACCTGCTGGGAATGGAGCCTGGGAGGCTGGGAGGCACCTGGACCCACCAGGAGAAAGGGGAGGAGAATGGGGAGGGAGGAGGGAGGGGAAACAAGGAGGAGAGGGAGGGAGTCTGGGACACACACCCTCAAATGCTTCTTTTTTTTTTTCTTCCCTCCAGGGTTATTGCTGGGCTCAGTGCCTACACCATGAATCCACCGCTCCTGGAGGCCATTTTTCCCCCTTTTGTTGCCCTTGTTGCTGTAGCCTCACTGTGGTCATTATCATTGCCATTGTTGATGTCATTCGTTGTTGGACAGGACAGAGAGAAATGGAGAGAGGAGGGGAAGACAGAGAGGGGGAGAGAAAGGTAGACACCTGCAGACCTGCTTCACCGCCTGTGAAGCGACTCCCCTGCAGGTGGGGAGCCGGGGGCTCGAACTGGGCTTGAACCGGGATCCCTGCGCTTTGTGCCACATGCGCTTAACCCACTGCGCCACTGCCTGACCCCCCCTCAAATGCTTCTATACATCTGTTTCTTTCCCTCGTTTCTGTCCCAATGCACAGAATCATGCAGGTTACACACACACACACACACACACACACACATGCACGCACGCACCTCTCCTCAGCCACACAAACACACATGAGCACATGTCTTGTATTCACATGTAAACACAAGAGCCCCTGGTGCCCACCTCTTCCGAATTAGCTGCCTTTTGTCCAAAAATTGAGAACCCTTTCCCTCAACCCATTTTCACCCCTGAGCAGCACCAGGATGAAGAGCGGGGGCGGGGTGGGGGGGTGTCAGGAAGACAAAGGCTGCAGTAAGCACATACCCTCCCGCCCAAATCTTTCCTGTCCCCTCTTCTTCTCCCCTTTCTTCTTGACACACAGAGAGGCGAGGGGGCATAAACAGAGGCAAAGAAGGAAAGAGACCACAGGGTGGAAGCTTCCTCCAGTGTGGAAGGGGGCTAGGCTTGAACCTGGATCATGCCCATGATAAAACAGCACACTAACCAAGTGAGCTATTTTACCAGACCCCTTTCTAGTCTATCTGCAGCCAGCATGTGGAGTTGTCCTGCCCCTCTGAGTGGTAAATACCGGAGGGAGGGGTTCACTTGAGTCCCCAGACCATAGAAGTGGTTAGTTAGGGAGGGAGCTCCCACCCAAGCTTAGCTTCTTTCTAAAAGCTCTCAGAAGGGATGTGTTATGGTGCACCTGGTTGAGTGCACATGCTATAATGAACAAGGACCCAGGTTCAAGCCCCTGGTCCCCACCTACAGGAGGAAAACTTTGCATGTGGTAAGGCTTTGTTGCAGGTGTCTCTCTATCTCTCTCCCTCTCTGTCACCCCTTCCCTCTCAATTTCTGGCTGTCTCTATCTAATTAATAAATGAAGAGGATTTTTTTTTAACTTTAAAATGGAGAGGAGTGCGGAGCCAAGATGGCAACTCAGATACAATGCATGGCCTGAGCTCTGCAAGGTGGGCAGCTTCAAAACTGGGAAGTTCAGCCACCGGGTTCCAGATGCTACCATCAACTGGACTTCCCTGGGCAGATGACCCCACCAATGTGTCCTGGAGCCCCGCTTCCCCAGAGTTCTGTCCCACTAGGGGAAGAGAGAGACAGACTGGGAGTATGGATCTACCTGTCAACACCCATGTTCAGTGGGGAAGCAATTACAGAAGCCAGATCTTCCACCTTCTGCACCCCATAATGATCCTGGGTCCATACTCCCAGAAGGTTAAGCAATAGGAAAGCTATCAGGGGAGGGGAGGGGATACAGAGTTCTGGTGGTGGGAATTGTACCCCTCCTATCCTATGGTCTTGTCAGTGTTTCCATTTTATAAATAAAAATGAAAAAATTAAAAGCTCTCAGGAAAAGTTTTGGCCCCTCCCACCCACATCCCAGTGGTGTTTGAATGCAGGCCCCTTCAAAAGCATTTTCCCTCCCACACCACCCAGGAATAGCCCTGTCCTGACTTACTATCTGTTTGGCTGTTATCTCATGCCTGTAAGATCTCTCTGGAGCATCTGGCACTGTGGGAACACCACACCTCACCCCATCTTGTTCTCAGTATATGAACACTTGGAGCCAGGGAGATGAGTTGGAGCTCAGCAAGTAAGAGCACAGGGCATGCATGCCCAAGGGCTCAAGTTCAATCCCAGACTCCACCATCTGTCAGAGCTAAGCAGTGCTCTGATTTCTTCTCCTCCTCCCTTCTTCCTTTTCTTCCTCTTCTTCCTCATCCTCCTCCTCTCTTGCATGCTGTCTCTCATAATAATAAATGAATAGGCCTTCATTGATAGGCGTGCACGAGTATATACTATCCCAGCCCTTACCACCTGGAGCAGTTGGTGTAAGTTTTTTCTGGGAGGCTGCCCATCCATCTGACAGACCCTTCCCCCTATTCTTGTCCTTGGTCCTTCCCTGAAATGGCCTTCTCCTTCTAGTGCACCAGGCAGAGTGCCAGACTTGCATGCATGAGGTCTCTGGTTCAAGTCCCGCTGGTCTCTCTCTTGTGAGATGAATGCACCATAAACAAGTCAAACATATCCTGTGACCCGGGGCTGCAGAATGCCCAAGAGGCAACCCCACTGCTCCAGGGACTACTTACTTGTCTCTGATGTCTCCTGTGACCCAGAATTAGAACCCACTCCCCTCCTTTGAGAGAGTTACTGATGGCATCTTGGGTATAAGGAGTCACGGGACACACAGTGATCTCATGAAGAAGTCATGGCTGTCACCCCATTTTACACACAGAGCAGTTAAGCTATTTTCCCAGGATGACACAGCTACCAAGTAGCAGGGCTGGGATTTGTACCCAGAGCCTGCTTGGCTCCAGGCCCCTATGCTTATCCCTTTGTCCACTCAGCTAGTCATTTCTTCAGTAAACATTGTTCTGGACAAGCTCGGGGTAGGAGGAATTCATCATATGCCCACTCTGGATTCTTCAGAGACTGAACAAATGAACAAGCAAGAGACAGATTGAGAAGAGAGAAAGCAAAAGGAGAATCTATTAATAGTGCGTGTTCCTGTGTAACAGGAAGTGGCCCGGAAACTCCAGGCAACTCACCACGTGTCCCTAGGCAGTGTCTTCAAAGTGACAGTTAATCCCTGACTTCAGTTTGAACCAATGGGACAGGACAGAGCCCAGAACTAAACCCACACATGTAAAGGAATCTAGTATATGACCAGTGGGCCCAGACTGCCCCAGACTGCCCAATGGGGAAAAGAAGGTCTCTTCAACAAATGATGCCGGGAGAACTGGGCAGAAAGGTGAATCTAGACCACTATATAACATCAGGCACCACCCAAAAAGACATTGTATCCTTTGGATAGTAAGGAGATCAAAGACAAGTGTCAGATGGTCTCCATTCATATATGGAATCTAGAGAGCTGATTCACATGAACTTGCCAGAATCCAAACAAAACAGAAGCAGGCAAACTGAGATTTATGAGAACTCTGGCGGTTACCTTTGGAAGGTGGGAGGTGGGGATACAGATCTCTGGTGGTGAGTGTAACTATACGTTATAATCTTACAATCTTGTAATAAACTATTAACAAATAAAAAAATTTAAAAATTCATGCACCAAAATTAGCTCAAGATGGATCAAAGCCCTAGATATTAGGCCAGAATCTATAAGATACACAGAAGAACCTATCAGTGAAAAGAAGCACTTCAGGGCCTTCACATCAAAAATGTATCTGGAAACAGCTCCATGGGCATGGGAAACTAAAACGAGATCAGATCAAAGGGGTTACATACATCACATCAGAGAACTGAGTTAATGCAAAGGACTTTGGGAAGAAGAAAGGGAGGATCAGGTAAAAAAAAATAATAAAGTAATGAGAGAGAGAGAGAGAGAGATTGAGAGCAGGGAAGGAAGGAAGGAAGGAAGGAAGGAAGGAAGGAAGGAAGGGAAAGAAAGAAGGAAGGGAGGGAAGGAGGGAAGGTGTGGAAAGAAAGAAAAAGAGGGAAGGAGAGAGAAAAGGGAGGGAGGGAAAAGAAGAAAGGAAAAAGAAGAAGGAAGAAAAATGAAAAGAAACTGAGGGAGGGAGGAAAGATGGTAGAGAGGGAAGAAAGATGGAAGGGAAGGAAGGGAAGGGAAGGGAAGGGAAGGGAAGGGAAGGGAAGGGAAGGGAAGGGAAGGGAAGGGAAGGGAAGGGAAGGGAAGGGAAGAAAGATGGAAGGGAAGGGAAGGGAAGGGAAGGGAAGGGAAGGGAAGGGAAGGGAAGGGAAGGGAAGGGAAGGGAAGGGAAGGGAAGAAAGATGGAAGGGAAGGGAAGAAAGACGGAAGGGAAGGGAAGGGAAGGGAAGGGAAGGGAAGGGAAGGGAAGGGAAGGGAAGGGAAGGGAAGGGAAGAAAGATGGAAGGGAAGGAAGGGAAGGGAAGGGAAGGGAAGGGAAGGGAAGGGAAGGGAAGGGAAGGGAAGAAAGATGGAAGGGAAGGGAAGGGAAGGGAAGGGAAGGGAAGGGAAGGGAAGGGAAGGGAAGGGAGGGAAGGGAGGGAAGGGAAGGGAAGGGAAGGGAAGGGAAGGGAAGGGAAGGGAAGGGAAGGGAAGGGAAGGGAGGGAAGGGAAGGGAAGGGAAGGGAAGGGAAGGGAAGGGAAGGGAAGGGAAGGGAGGGAAGGGAGGGAAGGGAGGGAAGGGAGGGAAGGGAAGGGAAGGGAAGGGAAGGGAAGGGAAGGGAAGGGAAGGGAAGGGAAGAAAGATGGAAGGGAAGGGAAGGGAAGGGAAGGGAAGGGAAGGGAAGGGAAGGGAAGGGAAGGGAAGGGAAGGGAAGGGAAGGGAAGGGAAGGGAAGAAAGATGGAAGGGAAGGGAAGGGAAGGGAAGGGAAGGGAAGGGAAGAAAGATGGAAGGGAAGGGAAGGGAAGGGAAGGGAAGGGAAGGGAAGGGAAGGGAAGAAAGATGGAAGGGAAGGGAAGGGAAGGGAAGGGAGGGAAGGGAAGGGAGGGAAGGGAAGGGAAGGGAAGGGAAGGGAAGGGAAGGGAAGGGAAGGGAAGGAAGAAAGATGGAAGGGAAGGGAAGGGAAGGGAAGGGAAGGGAAGAAAGATGGAAGGGAAGGGAAGGGAAGGGAAGGGAAGGGAAGGGAAGGGAAGGAAGGGAAGGGAAGGGAAGGGAAGGGAAGGGAAGGGAAGAAAGATGGAAGGGAAGGGAAGGGAAGGGAAGGGAAAGGAAGGGAAGGGAAGAAAGATGGAAGGGAAGGGAAGGGAAGGGAAGGGAAGGGAAGGGAAGGGAAGGGAAGGGAAGGGAAGGGAAGAAAGATGGAAGGGATTGAAACCTAAAATCCTCCCTCTCCACAAGCCAGACCCTTCTTATGACAAACCCTTTCCTCATATGTCACCAGGTGAACAGAAATGTACACTTAGGAATGTTCCAGGTGGAGGGGACAACAGGAGACAGCAGAACAGCAGTTTCAAGTCAGGAGAATTCTGGAATGTTCCAGGAATAATTGTGGGGGATGATGGAGGTGAGGGGAGTCTCACTGTGAATTCTCAGCCTGACTTTGTGTTAAGACCACCTTAAGTTTTCGACTCCCACCCCCACCTCCATACCCACTCCCAGCCCCACTCATCCACAGGGTGGGGCATCTGGTCTTGGGAGCTGCTCTACCTGATGGCCCCACCCCACCCATCAAATAGGGGAGGGAGCCCTACTTTTGTGGTTCCCTGGGAACCAAAGTCACCAGCCCCCAGAGATTGTTGCTCTCTGAGCTGTTCCTGGTTGAATCACAGCAAGCCCCTACCTCCTTGGAATCAAAGAGTAATTGATTCCACCCCCACCCCACCCCCTTCCTGCCTGGGACCTCATTGGACTTCCAAGGACCTGCTTGTATTTCTAAGAAGAGAGAGAAAGACACACACACACACACACACAGAGGGAGAGAAGGGGAAGGGGAAGGGGAAGGGGAGGGGGAGGGGGAGGGGAGGGAGGGGAGAGGGAGGGAAGGGGAGGGGAGGGGAGGGAGGGGGAGGGGAGGGGGAGGAGAAGGGAGAGGGGAAGGAGAAGGGAGAGGGAGAGGGAGAGGGAGCTCCTCAACCTTGATTCCCAACTGTAACTCATCAAGCAACTTATCTCTCAGTGCCAGGGGGGGAGTGGCAGGATGTAGGAGGGGATTCCAGAAATAGGCAGCTGCCCACACCCTTCCTAGCTGTGTGCTCTTGGATCCAGGGCCCAGCCTCTCTGAGCTTCTATTCTGGGACCTGCCCTTCTAATTCCCCGCCTTGATGAGGGATGTGAGCAGAGCTGGCCAGGTGCTGGTCAGCCACCCCCCCTTCCCCAGTTCCCCAGCTACCAGTCAGCTTTCCTCAGCCCCCTTCTCCAGGCACCTCCTTCCAGCACCTTCCCTGCTGCCCCCCCCCCCCCACCACACACCTCTGAGTCTCAGCTCCCTGACCCAGGCCACCACTGAGGGTGGGGAAGTGTGAGGGTGACCAGAGCAGGGGTGAGGCTGCTGAGTAGCTATGGGGCGGTGCTGCCTCCCCCTCCCTCCCCACTCCCAGAGGAGCTGGCAGCTTTCACACTTGTCTGGGTGTCAGTTCAACGAAGTTCTATGATGTCGCAGGCTCCTAATTACTTCCCTCTGGCACCCTGCCCCCCCTCCAGCCAGTCTCCCCACTCCAAGGCAGAGCCCGTGCAGGGTCACCTGTGTCCCCTGGGGTGTGCACATGCAACCACACTCAAGGCGTATGATATACTGGCTGGATGCAGGGACCGGGGGCACAAACAGCCTGCAGAATTGGGGGAGAGCAGAGGAAAAGGGGGGGGGGTGACAGGGTCACCTCAGCGAATGCCCAGAGGGCATATGGAAAGGCCTAGTACCAGTGCCAGAGAGGAGAATCTCCTTACAAAGTGTGAAGGGGGGGGGGGGGCAGGGCCACCTCCTCCAGGGCTGCCTACTGCTTCTTGGAGACACACTGCAGGCAGCTGGCCAGGGTGGTGGCTCAGCTCTGCGGGGAGCCTCAAGGGACAGCTCCTCCCAGAAGGGACTAGTCCCGCCTGAATCAGCACCTCTGCAGTCTGGAGTCCATGTGTAAACCCATTGGTAGCTGCTTCCAGTGCACTGTGACATTTCTCTTTGGTCCAAACATGGCAAGAGAAGCCAGAGTCACTGATTCGTAGCAGGTCAGCCCTGGGCAGCAGGATGGGCCAAGCCTTGTGGGTTCAGCTGGATATTCTGTTGGGTGGTACATGGTTCAGCTCTGGGACAACTGGTCAATCTTGATTCCCAACTCCAACTCATCAAGCAACTTGCCTTTTGATGGAATTCTACAAACACTTCTGCTTAAACCCACACTGAGGTTTAATGGAAGTGGGTACTGGCAGGGCTGTTCAGCTTCTGCACGTCACACATGAGCCAATGCAGTTCTTCTTCTTCTAGCGTTTGCCGGCCAATGCAGTAAGACAAGATAAAAAAATGATAAGTGTATAATTTGAAGGGACATGTGCATCCCTGTGTTCATAGTTGAATTATTCTCAACAAACAAAGACTGGAAGCAGCCTATATGTCCATCAACAGATGACTGGATAAAGAAGTGTCTTCCCCCCCCCCCCCCCCCCATTGAATACTACTCTTCAATCAAAAAAGATGATACTGTGTCCTTTGAGACGAAATGGATGGGACTGGAGGTGACTGTGCTTAGTGAAAGAGATGAAAGGCAGCCACCACCAGAGGGTCTCATTCATAAGTGGAATTTAAAGAACTTACACAGGGGGCGGGTAGTGGTGTACCCTGTTGGGTGCATATGTTACAGTGCACAAGGACCTAGGTTTGAGCCCCCGGCCCCCACCTGTAGGGGGGACCCTTCATGAGTGGTGAAGTGGTGCTACAGATGTCTCTCTCTCTCCCTCCCTCCCTATCACCCCCTCCCTCTCAATTTCTGGCTGTGTCTATCCAATAAGTAAATAAGATGATTTAAAAAATTTCAAGAACTTATACACATGAATTTTCAAACAAAAACCATATGCAAATAAACTATCTCTAAGATTTTGTGAGAACTATGGTGGTAATCTTTGAAGGTGGGAGGTGGAGGACACAAATTTGGTGGTGGGTGTGGTATGAAACTATCCCCCATAGTCTTACAATCCTATAACCCACTATTAACTACAAATTAAAAATAGCTTTAAAAAAAGTATGGAAGGTTTGGAAATATTATCTTGACGTGGACATGCAATATGGTTGTCTCTCTAAAGACTCAAAGAAGGGCCTGATGGAATAGTTCAATTAAGAACCCACTCTGGGGGCTGGGTGGTGGCACAGCTGGTTGAGTGCACATGTTACAATGCACAGGGAACCAGGTTCAAGTCCCTGGTCCCTACCTGCCGGAGCAAAGCTTTGCGAGTGGTGAAGCAGGACTGCAGGTGTCTCTCTTTCTCTCTCCCTCTCTATCATTCCCTTCCCTCTCTATTTCTGTCTGTCTCTATCCAAAAAATAAAGATAATTTTAAAAATTAAAAAAAGAGCCCACTCTGTGGGGCCACGTAGTGGAGCACCTGGTTAAGCACACACATAACAGTATGCAAGGACCTGGGTTCAAGCCCACCTGCATGAAGGAAAGCTTCACAGGTGGTTAAACAAGGCTGCAGGTATCTCTCTGTCTTGAGTAAATAAAAAAGAAATAAAGTGGGGGGGCACATGTCTAGAAAGATCCACAAACACAGGAAGAGGAATCAGGTGGGGGGGGGCCAGGGGAGGAGAGAAATAGCCATTCTGCTTCACCCCTTCTTTGGCACCGTTCTGAGTTATAAACCGTGTGAGTGTATTGCCTGGTCAGAGAAAGCAAATGAAAATGTAAACGGGAAGATAAAGGGCTTTACAAGGAGCCCAGCTAAATCAGAGTCCTGTGCAGTGAGCACGTGTGCATGCACAGGGCACAGTCCCTCTGAGATCGTCTGACAGCATTTTAAGATGCTCATTAAGAAATGCTTGGAAGATACAGAAGAGAAGAAATAAAATAAAATAGTGGTCCAGGAGGTGGCACAGTGGACAAAGCATCGGACTCTCAAGCATGAGGTCCTGAGTTCAATCCCTGGCAGCACATGTACCAGGGTAATGCCTGGTTCTTTCTTTCTCTCTCTTCCTATGTTTCTCATTAATAAATAAATAAAGTCTTCATATATATATATATATATATATATAGAGAGAGAGAGAGAGAGAGAGAGAGAGAAATAAAATAAAATAAAATAAAACAAAATAAAATGTTTTCTCCAGAGCCCCAGTGCTCCAAGACACCCACTCTGAGTGCCGTGTGTGTGTGTGTGTGTGTGTGTGTGTGTGTGTGTGTGTGTGTGTGTAGCAGGGGGGTCCTGGTCCTCTGTTGGGGGGGGTTGGGGGGGCAGGGCTTGGCTCACTAGCTGCCAGGATTTGCAGAGATGTAAACACAGACTCACAGGCTCATGACAGAGCCTGGTTGTCACCCTATCACTTTGAGCATCATCCTGACGCTGGTCTGGGGTCTCCCCTGTGATGGGAAGTCCTGAGAAATCTCACGAGAAAATTCTACCCCATGAAGATGGGGGGGTGGGCTGGGAGGGTGCAGGTGACTTCTATGCTGTTCCCTGAGCTCTGAGCCCGGCCTGTGCCCCTGTCCCCTCTCCATGCTCTGTCCTGCAGCCCCTCCCTCCTCATTATCACCTGAGCTGCTGGAGAGATGGTAAGGGGAGGGCACGGGGAGGGGCTTAGCCTGAGAGTGAGCTAGGAGGAGGTGAAAAGAGGGAATGATGGATGAGAAAAAAAAGCAGTCTGAGACAGGAAAACTGTGAAGAGAGGCAGGGTTGGGGTAGGGGCAGGTCACTGGGTGGCGTGTCTTCTCCTCTACGTGGGTGCTGGGGGGATGGTGACATCAGTGAGTGTAGAGGAAAGGGCTGGAGGGCACAGGCCAGGCAGTGACGCCCACCCCCACCCTCCTGGTAGCTTGGAGCCCTCTGGCCCTGCCACCCTGATGGCTTCCCTGTTCCCAGCCGGATGACCCCTCTCTCAGGCCCCAGAAGGCCCATCCCTCCCCTACACACACACACACCCAGAGCCATATCAAACCTGCCCCCACCTCTACTTTCTGCCCCTCAACCTTTCCCCCTTCCCTTCCTTGGCCCTGGACCCTGAGTGGGGTCCCCGGGGCTCCCCCACCCTCTTTCCTGGTGCCCAGGTGAGAACCCAAAGTAACATGTAACCTGACCACTGGGGCAGGTCCCCAGGTGCTGCTGGCATCCCCACCCCATGTCACAAAGAGGGGGCAGATTTTTCATGGTCGTTAGCAAGGGGGAGAGCATCACAGTAGTTATGGGGAGGCAGCCTCTTTCCACTCTGAGCAGCTGGGGTGAGCAAGAGGGCCCTGCACCCAGACAGGAGGTGGCAGCTCCTCTTCCCCCACTTTCAGGACGGAAGCTTCACGAGCCACGGAGCAGGACTGCAGGTGTCTCTCTTTCTCTCTCTTGCTCTCTTCCCCCCTCCACCCCATTCCCTTTCAATTTCTGTCCTATCAAATAAAAGAAAGAAGTAATAAAAACAAATGACTCCTAGTAGCAGTGGTTCCTCACTTAGGTATCAAGGCCCAGTGACAATCATGGTGGCAATACAGGGAGAAGGAAGGAAGGAAAGAAGGAAAGAAGGAAGGAAGGAAGGAAGGAAGGAAGGAAGGAAGGAAGGAAGGAGGAGGAGAGGGGGAGGGAGGGGAGAAAAGGGGAAGGGAGGGGAGGAGTAGAAAGGGGAGAGAAGGGAGAGGGGAGAGGAGGAGGGAGGGAGGGGAGGGGGAGTTGGTATGCATGAGACCCCTTCTGTTTCATTTGGTTTAAATCTCCCCTGCTTAACACTATTCTATTTACATAACCACTGTTAACAAGCACCACCCTCCCTCCAGGGCATTGGTGGTTCAGTGATAGGATTCTCGCCTGCTCCACCCACTCCTTGTCACACTCTGATTTTCACCAGTCACTTTTCTCTCCACCCTCTCTATGTCACATCCTGTTTCCACCCTATTTGGCAAGTATATATAAAGACAGCATTGTGAGTTTTACTTTACCTTGAGTTTAGCTTAGCTCGTCTTAGATTGTGCTGCGTCCTGCATGAATAAAGAGATACTGCCTACAGCTCAACCATGAGTCCCTGGTCGTCTGTTACCCACCTGTGAAGCCAGCCCGGCGAAAACAACCTAGCCCAGCGAAAACAACAAGGGGGAATGGAGGGGGAGAGGAGGGGAGAGAATGTCAACATCACCAGTCATTTGAAAATGGTCTTCTTTGTTGAAATAGTATTGTTGGATTCACGCAGTTAAATACAATACTCAATTGTATTCATTTCTGTTTGCTTTTTCTCTTTTTTATTTTTAAACATTTTATTTACTTATTTTTAATGAAAGAGACACAGAGATAAAGATACACAGAGAGCTACCAGACCACTGCTCAACTCTGGTTTATGGTGGGACTGGGGATTAAACCTGGGACTTTGGAGCCTCAGGCATGAAAGTCTTTTGCATAACCATTAAGCTGTCTCCCCAGCCCTTGCTTTTTTTTTTTTTTTTCTTTTCTTAATGTACAGAGATTACTAGGAAACTGTCAACTATGTTTGTAGGAGCTGGGGAAGTAACTCAGGATAGAGCATGACCCTTCCATGACCCGGCCCCAGGCCCATCTCTGCCACTTCATGGCAGCACCATGGACAGTGGCACCTCCAGCCCAGAGCCTCAGACAGGGAAGTCACCTTGAACCTAGAACAAGCATTTCTTTCTTTCTTCCTTCCTCTCTCTCTCTCTCTCTTTCTGACTGTTTGTCTTTCTTTTGAATATTTCATTTATTTCTTTTTAGTGACAGAGAGATACAGAAAGATATACACAGAGAGCTCCCAGAGCCCTGCTTAGCTCTGGTTTATGGTGGTGCCAGGGATTGAACCTGGGACCTCAGAGTCTCAGGCAGGAAAGTCTTTTGCAAAACCACTATACTATCTCCCCAGCCCAGAACAAGCATTTCTAACACCTCCCTAACTCCTGCCTCACCTGTGCGACCAAGGACAGGCTACCAGGCTTCTTCTGGAGAGCCTGTATCCCTCATGTGTCCAAGAGGAACCATGGTCAGGGCCTCCCACCACATCGCTGAGAGGTTTAAATGAGCCAATACTGCAAAGTGCTTCTAGAGAGAAACACAGGAGCATGAGAATGCAGACAGGTGGAAGTGCGTGGTATGAGTGTCGTCTCTTACTCCCGTCCTGACTCTGCTGCCTCAGAGGACACTGCTGGTCACAGTTATGTGGTTGTCATTCTGAACAGTTTCTCCATTGACACAAGCATGAGAAAGAGAGAGAGAGGGAGAGAGAGTGTGTGTATTTACACAGGAGGTGTAAACACTGTCTGAGAGAGTGAGAGGGACTTACAGCACTGTTTGCCACTGTGCTATATTTACTTGCTGTTCTCACCCAAGCCTGCATGTGCCAAGTTGCTAAGTGGAAAAACTAAGTTACAGGGTGGCGCCTTAAGACCAGCCCCAGTTTCCTGAACAAATGCAGAGACAGGGAAGCAGAGCTGGAAGTGGAGAGTGGGTCCTGGTGACCTGTGGGGGTAAGGCTGCTCAAGACTGATGTTTAGTTTGGTTTTTGTTGCCATCTGGCTTGTTACTGGGACTCTGAGCCTGCAGGGTTCCTCTGCTCCCAGAACATGCCCCTCCCGTTTTTTTTTTTCATAGTAAAGTACTATAACTTCATTTTCCCTTTAGACTAGCACTGTTATTTGTAGTCTTAGATAATGCAGGGTTTCTTTTTTAAATTTTCATTTGTAAAATGGAAGTATTGATAAGATCATAGGATAAGAGGGGTACAATTCCACACAATTCCCACCACCAGAACTCTGTATCCCATCCCCTCCCTTGAAAGCTTTCCTATTCTTTATCCCTCTGAGAGTATGGACCCAGAATCATTATGGGGTGTAGAAGGTGGAAGGTCTGGCTTCTGTAATTGCTTCCCCGCTGAACATGGGCATTGGCAGATGGATCCATACTCCCAGCCTGTCTCTCTCTTTCCCTAGTGGGGTGGGACTCCATTACACATTAGTGAGGTCATCTGCCCAGGGAAGTCTATTTGGCATCATGGTAGCATCTGAAACCTGGTGGTTGAAAAAGAGTTAAAATATAAAGCAGAACAAACTGTTGACTAATCATGAACCTAAAGGCAGGAATCTTGCAGATGAAGATTTGGGGGTCTCCGTTTTGGAAGAAGCTAGTGCCCCCCTTTTTAAGATAGGTGAGAGACAGAGGAGGAGAGAGACTGGAGAGACATCACAGCAGCACTCCGCCACTCATGAAGCTTCCCCCGACACAGGTGTTCCCACGTGCTGGTTGGGGGACTCTAACCTGGGTCCTTGCACATGGCAGAGTATGCCCTCTACCAAGTGAGCCCTCTCCTGGCTCCCTGAAGACTGACGTCCTGTACAATCGCACACTCAGCCCCTCCCGAGCCCCAGTGTCCACATCTGTAAAATGGGGCTAAGCCAGTGGTTCTCAAGCTGGGGTACATTTCCCCCCCCCCGAGAGGTGATCTCTAAAGACATGGGGGGTAGGCTGTGGGGTGTCCCTGGTTTCTGGTATTTCAGGCGTGCACCTAAACACTCTATAACACAAAGGATAGTCCCCACCCCGCCCTACCTCCAGAATCACCCACCTCACCAAGGATGAGGGTTAGGATATCTCTGTAGAATAAACCGTGGTGATCTGTGTACACTTATGTTCATAGCAACACAATTTATAACAGCCAAAACCTGGAAGCAACACCGGTGTCCAAGAACAGATACGTGGCTGAGGAAGTTGTGGAATATACACAGTGGAATGCTGCTCAGCCGTTAAGAATGATGAATTCACCTTCCTCACCTCACCTTGGATGGAGCTTGAAGGAATCATGTGAAGTGAGATAGTCAGAAAGAGAAGGAAGGATATGGGATGATCTCACTCATAGACAGAAGTTGAAAAATAAGAACAGAAGGGGAAATGCTAAGCAGAGCATGGACTGGAGTTGGTGGATTGCACCAAAATAAAACTCTGGGGTGGAGTGGGGCGGGGGGGTTCAGGTCCTGGAACGTGAGGGCAGAGGAGGACCTAGAGGCGGTTGAATTGTTATGTGAAAAACTGAGAGATGTTACACATGTACAAACTACTGTATTTTACTGTTGATTATAAACCATTCATTCCCCCCCCATAAAGAAAAAAATAATAAGATAATAAAGGAATAAGTCCTGGGCCCTTCCTGGGGCTCCCAGGGATTCTAGGAGGTTAAAGACCACAGGAAGGGCTTATTGCCACCATCCCAGTCATCCTCCTATGGTGGCTGTCTTAATCCTGGACAGTGGGGCAGGCCAGAGTGTTTGCTAACCTGGGAAGATGTGTCTGCAGGCCTGACCCAGGAGGGGGGCTGTGACTATCAGAACATTTGTTCCAGGGACCGCACCCTAAGATGACCTCTTCAGTCCCTCTGCCTGAGGCCTGAGGTAGTGGGCTAGCCGGGAGCAGCCCCCCACTGGTGGCTGACCAGCTGGCCCAGCCCCAAGAGGGGACCCAGCTGGCCAGACCGAGCCTGGGGCCCTCGCCCCTGCCCCTTCCCTCCCTCCCTCTCTCCCAGTAGCTCCCAAGGAACAGGAATTAACACGGAGGCTCCTTTGCACCACCCGAGCTCATTAGCTCCCGGCTCTCGTCCGCCCGCGAAAGCTGGAGTTCTGCTTGTGGCATCACGCTCCACTGCTGGGCTTGTGATTGTGGCCGGCCTGGTCTCCCCGCGTCCCACCGGGGCCACTCCTTCCCATCTGCCTCCCCACACCAGACTCGCCTTTGTCTTCCCCCCTCTGCCGGCCTCCCAGCTCCTGAGCCTGGACCAGACTCACCCCAACCCCCCGCCCCCTGCAGGACTCCTGGACACAGGACCTCGGTCGTGATCCTTCTCTAGATGAGCGAGTGAGAATCGCCCCAGGTGGAGAAGGAGCCAGCCAGCCATTCATTTGCTAAATATTTACCATCTTCTTTGCAGTGGCCACGCCTGTGACAGCAGCAGCTGGCCCCATGCGGTGCTGTGCGTGCGGGAGAAAGGGGACAGACTGACCTACCCACTCAGCCTGTCCTCAGTCCTTCTTTCCAGCCTCATCCTGGACTCACTGGGTTCCTTTTTATTTTATTTATTTATTGGATAAAGGCAGAGAAATAGAGAGGGGAGAAGGAGAGAGAGAGAGACCTAAAGGCCTGCTTCATTGCTGACTATTCTCTACCCCACCCCACCCCCGCAGGTAGGGACAGTGGGGTGGGGCTTGAACCCAGGTCCTTATGCATTGTATCAGGTGTGCCACCGCCCAGCACCCAATCACTGAATCCCAACACAACTCTCTCTACAGAAACCAGACTGGGAGTCCTAGTCTTGAGGTGTGTAACCCTTCAGCCTTTGTGGTCAGCCACCCCACTGCTCCCTTCCGCCTTGTGGGTCCTGCACTGCCCTGGTTCCCTCTAGTGATAGGAGGAGGAGGCTCCCTGCCAAGATGGGATGAAACAAGGTGATTCAAGGACCTGATTTCATGCTCACCATGATTCTGTGGGGCTTGAGTTTCTTTTCTTTTTCTTTCTTTCTTTCTTTTTCTTTTTTTTTTTTTTTTGCCTCCAGGGTTATTTCTGGGGCTGCACTGTGAATCCACTGCTCCTGGAGGCCATTTTTCCCTTTTGTTGCCCTTGTTGTTTATAATTATTGTTGTTATTATTGTTGTTGTTGTTGAATAGGACAGGGAGAAATAGAGAGAGGAGGGGAAGGCAGAGAGGAGGAGAGAAAGATAGACACCTGCAGACCTGCTTTCACCACCCGTGAAGCAACCTCCCTGCAGGTAGGGAGCCGGGGGTTTGAACTGGGATCCTTAGGCCAGTCCTTACGCTTTGTGCCATGTGCACTTAACCCACTGAGCTACCACCCAACCCCTTGGGACTTGAGTTTCTTTATACATGATTTCATTAAAAGACCAGTGTTGGGCCCAGCAGTGGTGCACCTGGTTGAGTGCACATCTTACCATGCATAAGGCCCAGGTCCTCCAGGGGACAGGGTGGGAAGCTTCACAAGTGGTGGAGGAGTGTTGCAAGTGTCTCCTCTCTTGTTCTTCCTTCCTGACCGCCCCCCCCAGGATTGTCCTTCTGTCTCTCACTATCAAAAAAAGGAAGAGGAGAAGGAAAAGGAGAAACGGCTGCCAAAATCACATAGGCACCCAGCTCCAGCAATAACCCTTGTGATAAAAATTAAAAGTAATAATAATATACAAATGGTTTTTTAAAATAGCCATTTCCAGAGTCCCATGGGCTGAGTAAAGAGGACTGATTGTCTATATTTAGAGCACAAGGTAAATTCCCATCTTCACTTTCCCCACCCAAGTTAATGGCCAGGGGCAAAAGTTGACCAGAAGATCCAACTCCCAGAGGCTAAAGCCAGGTAGGGGATTATGAGTGTGTCAGTCCAGCCCAGGGTAGATCTGAAGAGATCCCTGCAGACCAGGCCTCTGATCCCAGTTCTGTAGCTATATGGGGTCTCAGGGCCCAGAGAAATGGCCTTGGGCAAGGTCCCAAGGATGGACTCTCCCACCCCCGATTAGATTTGTATAAATGGAGTCACAAGTCCTCTGTTACTGACAAAGGGTGGGAGAGGCCCCCTGGCCTTCCTCAAAAGAGGAGCCAAGATCATCGTGAAACACAGTGCACACCCGGGCATTCACCCAAACACAGCACCCTGTGTGCCCAGAGGGTGTGGGGAAACCTTGTCCTGTGTACCCAGAGGCTGCAGGGAAATCTCCCTCTGTGTCTCCGGAGGGAGTGGGAAAGCCTCGCTCTCGCCCGTGTACACCATGATCTCCTAAACACAAGTCACTTGCAGGGGAGGGTGAGGTGACACCATGTTGGGGTTCTAGCAGCCATGTGTTCTAGAGCCCAGCTGCTCCCTTCAACCACTAAGAGGACCTTGGGCAACTGATTTTCCCTTACAGAGACTCCCCCTCCTGCCTCCTGGGGTTGATACGAAAACAGATAACCACACAGAGGTCCCTAGGCACAGCCCAACAGAGAGCACACAGCGAACAGGAACAGCCACTGCCATCCCAGACATCCCAGAGTCACACTGTTTGATCCAACAACCCTGGGCTGCAGCCTGGGCAAGCATAGACTGTCATGCCCTTCTCTGAACCCCTGAATCAGCCACTGTTCCCCTTCACCCCAGACCTCAGAGCTGACCTCCTTCCCTAGGATCTGAGGCAGTGACTTCTGATGGTTCTCAGCTCAGCTCTGCCCAGGACCTGTGCTGGGCCACAGGGAGGCCCCTTCTGGAGCAGCTCGTATCTGGAGCTGGCTGGTGCAAGGTTCCAGCGCCCTGCGCCTCAATGAGAAGCATCTCCAAAAGGCTCTAGAGCCCCATGGCCTAGGCCAGGGCCTGGGAATCTGCACTTCTAGCAGGTCTCTAGTGGCTGCCAATGTGGCAGATAGGAGGTACACCTAGAGAACGTCCAAGATCCAGACTCTAGAGACCTGCATTGAAAGTCTGCATCACCGTCCTCTTGCTGTGTGACTCCAGACAAGTTACTTTTTTATTTATTTATTTATTTTCCCTTTTGTTGCCCTTGTTGTTTTTCATTGTTGTTGTAGTTATTGTTGTTGTTATTGCTGTCATCGTTGTTAGATAGGACCGAGAGAAATGGAGAGAGGAGGGGAAGACAGAGAGGGGGAGAGAAAGATAGACACCTGCAGACCTGCTTCACCTCCTGTGAAGTGACTCCCCTGCAGGTGGGGAGCCGGGGGTTCGAACCAGGATCCTTAAGCCGGCCCTTGCGCTTTGCGTCCAAACAAGTTACTTAACCTCTTGGAGCCTCTGTCTTTTCATGCTGGAAGCTGATGTAGAGGGACTTACTTTGTAAAGTCCGCTAGAAGATCAGAAAGACCATGAATAGACAAACAGCCATCGTGAAGCAAGTGCCCAGGACATGAGCTGTCTAAACACCATGTGCGCAAACTCCTGGGACTTCTCAGGGCTGGGAATGGTCCATTTCTGTCCTTTCCCAAGGCTGCCTGGCATTCTCTGCCTCCCTTACTGGAGGGGTGCTTCTCCCCATTTCTGAGAGGAACAGGATGACACGACTTCCCCTTGGCACTATCACTTCACCCTGTCTTCTCCACATACCGGGCTGGATGGCTCTGGTGCATGGCTTTCCCAAACAAGCAGAGAATAAAGAGCTTTCTGTCTACCCGGGAAGAAAAACAAACCCCACCGCCCTCCATTCCCTGCGACGGAAATGATGGATTTCTGTTATTGTTGTGGCTGAAATCACTACCAGGGGACATAGATCAAGGGACATTTTGCAGCGAGAGAGCTAGCTGTGTTATCCAGGAGAAGAATTCTCATCTCTGTATGATTCTAGGCCTTTCTCTCCAGGCAGGGATGGGATAGCCTGGAGGGGCCAGTGGCTGGTGACCCCCAGAACACAGGACAGGAGAGAGCCCAGGAGGCCATACAGGAAGAAGGGATGATGTTAGGGGGATTAGTGGTTCACAGTAAATACAGTTGTTGGCACATGTATAAAATTCCTCAGTTTTAGGCAAAACACCGTCTCCCCAGTCCAGGTCCTCCTCCACCTTCACCCACCAGGACCTGAAAGTTTCCCCTCCCCCTCCCCGGAGTCTTTTACTTTGGCTCCATACACCAAACCCAGTCTAAGCTCTACTTGGTGTTTTCCCCTTCTGTTCTTATTTCACACCTTCTGTCTAAGAATGAGATCACCCCATATTCACTCTTCTCTTTCTGGCTTATTTCACCTACCATGATTCCTTCAAGCTCCATCCAAGATGAAGCGAATAAGGTGAATTCATTATTTCTTCTTCTTCTCCTTCTCCTCCTCCTCTTTCTTCCTATTCTTTTATTATTGGATAGAGGCATAGAGAAATTTAAAGGGGAGGTGGAGATGGAGAGGGATGGAGACAGAAAGATACCTGCAGCTCTACTTCACCACTCATGAAGCTTTCCTCCTGCAGGTAGGTACCAGGGGCTTTGAATCCAGGTCCTTGAGCACTGTAATATGTGCACCTAACCAGATGAATTCATTATTCTTTTTTTAATTCATCATTCTTAATAGCTAAGTAGTATTCTGTTGTTGTATATAGACCAATGCTTCTCTTCTTGGTGACAGAGAGGGTGTAGGTAGATGGTGGCCAAGGATGAGGACAAGAGAAAACATTGTCTGCAGGGAGCATATCTCAGGAGACGTGCTGTGGGCTGGACACATGACCACTGCATGGCCCATGTCCTCCTGGGCCACTTTGGTTTCAAATGTTCTCCATTGCTGGCCTGATAACGGGCGCAACCAGAATATCTGAAGCCTGCAGGAGACGGGGGGAATGTGTGTATGTGTATCTCATAGTTTTCTTTTTTTAATATTTATTTATTCTCTTTTGTTGCCCCTGTTATTTTATTGTTGTTGTTATTGATGCCATTGTTGTTGGATAGGACAGAGATAAATGAAGAGAGGAGGGGAAGACAGAGAGGAGGAGAAAACGATAAGACACCTGCAGACCTGCTTCACTGCCTGTGAAGTGACTCCCCTGCAGGTGGGGAGCCGGGGGCTCGAACTAGGATCCTTATGCCGGTCCTTGAGATTTGTACCACCTGCGCTTAACCCGCTGCACTACTGCCTGACTCCCTGTATCTTAGTTTTCAAGCACTAGTTGACTTGTGACATTCACAGTGGACTACCTGCTCTGTCTCTCATCAAACCTGCACTATTCCACTATTTGTCAGCATGGACAAATAGTTACCTCTGGCCTCTGGTGATCTCCTCACCATCTTTTCCTTCCTCCCCACAAGCCTCAAGCTGAAGGGTAAAAGGACAAGGGACTCTGCACTCTGTTTAAATGGCACTCCCCCCAAGTTGCCATTCACTCTAGGCATCCCCAATTTTGCATCTGCGAAGGTGGGGAGTCTTGTCTCCCATGCTTTCCCCCTGGCACACACAGACACACACGCACGCACGCACGCACGCACTCACTCACACTCACTCACACTCCTGGAGATTAGTGGTTTAAATGAGAATAACTCTGTAGAGTGAACCCACAGGAAAGAGATACCGATGGTTGATGTCTATGGAGTCCCAGGATCTGCTCTGCTGATCTGAACAGTTTTTAAATGGTGTGATGAGTTGAATCCTTGCCAGAATCCCATGAAGCTGGCATCACCATCCCTGCACATTAGACAGAGGAGGAAACTGAGGCACACAAAGACAAAGTGACTCTCCCAGGCCTTAACACTAGCAGGAGGCAGCGTTGGGATTTGAGCTCAGAAAGCCTGGCCCTACCCCAGAGTTCTTAGTCACCTTAGCATGCTACACAGGTGGATGACACAAAGTGTTGGTTCACTCCTTCCCTCTCTCTCCCTTTTCTTCTGATGGCTGTCCAGTTCCTACCAGACTTTTCTAGAGCCTCGTTGGTTCGAACCCCACCCCTCAGTCCAGATGTCCCTAAGACCCAAGTATGTGTCCCTGTGCTGTCCAGCACCTAAATGCTTCCCCGTTTTACCACCTGGCATTTGTGGCCACATTTGTGTGATGAGCATGTCTGCAACCCCCTCAGAGTTTCTGGCAGCCCACCTCCACCTTTGGATGTGGTGATCTGGAAAAGCCTGTGAATCAGGGTTACATGCAACACAGCCTATCATTGAGAGATGGGGTTAGGTGATAGCTCACCTGGTGCAGGGCACATGTCACCATTCCAGGGTCCCAGGTTCTAGTCCCAAGCCACCACATGAGGTCACCTTCCAAAGCAGGACAACAGGTGTCTTTCCTTCTCCCTGGGTGTGTGTCTCTTTCTCCTTCTCTGACTCTCACCCTCTATCTAAAAAGAGAGGAGAGGGGTCTGGGCAGAGACACACCTGGTTGAACACAAATATTAACATGCTTAAAGACCCAGGTTCGAGCCTCCACTCCCCGCCTGTAGGGGGGACACTTCACAAGCAGTGAAACAGTGTCTGTCTCTCTCCCTCTCTATCTCCCCCTCTACTCTCAATTTCTCTCTGTCTTATCAAATAAAATTAATTGTTAAAAAAAGAAAAAACAAGGGCTAAGTGGTGGTGTACCTTGGTTAAGCACTCACATTACAGTGCACAAGGACCCAGGTTCAAGCCCCCAACCCCACCTACAGGGGAAAAGCTTCATGAGTGGTAAAGCAGGTCTTCAGGTGTCTCTCTGTCTCTCTCCCTCACCCTCTCCTCTTAATTTCTCTCTGTTTCTATCCAATAATAAATAAATAAATAGAAAACCAAATAAAAAAATTTTAAAAAGGAAAAAATGACCATCAAAGAGAGAGAGAGAGAGAGAGAGAGAGAGAGAGAGAGAGGAGAAGTAAAACTCTCCCAGGAGTGGTGGGATCATCTGGGCAGGGAGCTCCAGCGTGAATAGAAGCAGAGCCTCAGTGACCTTGGTTCCTGGCCTTGGCCTGTGTGAACCTGACTTGGTCTCTGCATCCCCCCATCACCCCCAGTAGAGTGGCCGCACTGGCCAACCTCAGCAGCTCCACCTCTGGGCGACACCACACCAGAATAAAAGTCCAGCCCCCACCCCCGTCTGCCTCACCAACTGCTGACCCCATTCCCCCACCTGCACCTCCTCTTCCATCATGAGCGAGGAATACGCCTTGAGGTGGGTCATCTGTGTCTTCTCCCCCCGGAGGACTGTGTGGGGATGGTGAGGGACCTCTGCTCTGTGACCTGGCAGTCAAGGCACAAGCCCCAGAGGCAGGCAGGGCCACTTCTGGCCAGAGGTGGGACTATTGGTGATATGGTGGTCGCAGTGTTGGGGCACGCTTGCCCACGGTGTTTGCACGTGACTCCATGAGCACTGTGGAAATGTGAGCGGGCATGTCCTGGCTTGGCCTTGGGGTTCCCCCTTGGCTAGGGAGACTCAAATGCCAGTGGCCTGTTTGGGAAGTGGTCCCAACTGGGGGGAGAGGGGGGGATAAATGGAAAATCCATTTAGAGAGAGGAGAGGAGACCAGCTGCACTGTTGGCCACCCAAACACACCTCATCCCACAGGGCTCAGGAGATGGCATAGCCTGTGCCCCTCAGGTGAGGAAGCTGAGCACGCCTCTGTCACTGGCCATGGCTTGTCTGTCCTCTGGGCCACCCCCAGGACCAGCACAGAGAGTCAAGAATGTCACTGCCCCCCAGTGCCCCCCGCCCTGCTACAGGAAAGAAAGGCTTAATATATGTGGGCAGGGTTCCCAAAATGTCAACTATAATGAATAGTAAGTGTTTATTGAATGAAAGATATTCCATGTACTCTCCATTGGGCTCTCTCTCTCTCTCTCTCTCACACACACACACACCTTTATTCTATTTGATATAACAAAAAGAAGTTGAGAAGGAGGAGGAGATAGCAAGAGACAGAGACGTCTGCAGCACTGCGTCACCATTTGTGAAGATTTCCCCCTGCAGTGGGAGCTGGGGGGCTTGAACCTGGGTCCTTGTGCACTATAACATGTGTGCTCGACCAGATGTGCCACTGCCCAGCCCCTATTGTGCTGCCTTTTAAGATGCAGAGATCCTGTGAAGCCCTTGAAGGACTCACACCAGTAGAGAAGTTCACACACAAGCCAAGGACCCCTCTTCTCACGCGATGCTCTGAGGCAGAGTAAAGGACTTGGGAGCCAAGTCTCTTAGAGAATGAATGTGCCATCTTTCTCCTGCAGTGTTCAAATCTGGTCCTGAAAGACTGGGCCAAGCAGGTCCCTAGAGCCCTAGCCCTTCTGGGCTGGAGGGAGATGGCCCCGTGCTCTGCCACAGAATTGTCCACGGTGGTCAGGCTTTACCACGTGGCAGCTATCCAATATGGCGGCCACATAGGGCCCTCGCATGAGGACTCCGCGGAGTCAAGGAGCCGAAGTTTCATTTGAGTCACTGTGCCTGGGGTGGCCTCCCCAGACAGCCTGGTTGTGGCATCTCAGTGGTGCACACTGCCTGGGCCCCCTCTGGAGATGCGGCCAACTGGGAGGGTTGATAGGCATGCGATCCACCCTCTGTGGAGCCCAGTCCTCCTGCACCTGTAAGCATGCCCTCCATGCCGGGCATCACATCTGCAGCTGGGCTTACCCCTCCAGCTTCCCACCTAGCCAGGCATGGCTCTTGATATGGAGAGACGGAGACACGGGGAAGCCATGTCTTCTGGCAGCTTCTGCCAGCGCCCACATACGCATCCAGACTCCTCACTTTCTTCAGTTCCTTTCTTCTTTTCTTTCTCTCTTTCCTTTTGCCACCAGGGTTATCACTGGGGCTCCATGCCTATATAACAAATCCACTACTGCCAGTGGCAACCCCCCCCTTCTTAAATTTTGTTTTGAAATCTTTTAATTTTATTTATTGTTGGATGGAGACAGAGAGAAGTTGAGAGGAAGGGGAGAGAGAGAGAGAAAAAGAGTCAGAGAGATACCTGCAGACCTGCTTCGGCACTCAAGAAGCTTTCCCCCCTGCAGGTGGGGACTAGGGGGTTGAACGTTGGACCTTGTGTACTGTAATGTGTGCACTTAACCAGTACACCACCGCCTGGCCCCTCAACCATCATTTGTCATTTGATAGGATGGAAAGAAATTAAGAGGAGAGGAGGAGATAGAGGGAGAGACAAAGAGAGAGAGGTGCCTGGAGGTCAGGTAGTGCACACCCACTAGAGCCCCCGGTCTCCACCTGCAGGAGGGAAGATTCATCCGCCATAAAGCAGAGCTGCAAGGATCTCTCTTTCTCTATCTCCCCCACCCCTCTCAATTTCTCTCTGTCTCCATCCAAACAACAATCAAAATAAGAGAGAGGGAGAGAGAGGAGGGGAGAGAGAGAGAGAGAGAGACCTATACTGCTTTACCACTCAAGAAGCTTCCCCCCTGCAGGTGGGGACTGAGGGCTTGAACCTAAGTCCTTGCACATGGTAATTTGTGTGTTCAACTGGGCGTGCCACTACCCAGCCCCCCTTGTTATTTATTTCTTTTATTTCATCTTATTTTTCTTGCTGGGATCTCACACATGCACAAGTTTCACGGCTCCTGGTGGCATTTTTATTTAATTTTTTTTTATTTCAGAAACGGGGGAGAGAGAGAGAGGAGAGAGACACACCACAGCACTGCTCTATCACTCACACACCTCCCCTCAGCATCATGCATGTGCTGCTGGGTGAGCTACTTCCCAGCTTCCAGACTCTGTTGTTAAACCTTGCAGGTACCCAGACTGGCTTCTGGAACAATCCAAGAACGTGCCCCAGGATCCGGCAGATATACCCGCAACATCTCCTTCACCAGGGGGCATGTCCACCACTCAATGCCTGTGGACACTGTGCTGGGCATGAGGCTATGCCCTGAGGAGGCTAAGAGGTGGGAGACAGCAGAAATCACAAGAGCACCCCTTGGGGAGCACCCCCTCTGGCTAGGGGAGCACCAGAATAAGCAAACAGCTCCCCTACGACAGACAGAAATAAGAGCCCCAAGGAAAGAAGGTCCTCTTCACCTCCCTCCTATCACCCCTGCCCACCTGGCCCAGCCCCCAGCCTCACAAAAAGGCCCTGGAGGCCCTGCCGCCCCCCACCCCCCCATCCCATGCGTGCTATGACCAGCGAGTGAGGGGACATGATCTCATACCTTTCATCCCTTGCTGGGTTCAGATAAATCTCCCCCTCCTCTCGGTAGGTCTAGCCTGGGCTTCTCCACTTATGCGGCTCATGAATATTTAAGAGCATCTGCCAGGGAGGCGATAAAGCCCTACCAATCCTTGACAAATATGGCCTAATCTTTTCAATTTCGGGGTGCAAATATGCCTTCTGAGTCCTGTTTGTCACCTAGATTAATGGCCCAGGGTCCCATAATCCTTTGGTGCTAATTCAAGTGGTGGCTGGCCGGCGTGTGCCTGCCTGGGGGTGGGGGGATGCTGGGACACACAGGCACACACACACACACACACACACAAGGAGTGATTAGTCATGTGAGGATTATTTGTAGTGTGTGTGTGTGGGGGGCTATTGTGTGTGAGGTGTGTGTGCATGTGTGTACTTCCGGCCAGTCTTCATCTTTGTGTACCCCACCTCTGCGCTCACAAGTGTTGGGGGGCTTGTTCGCAGGGGGCTGTGTGTGAGCTGGTGTAAGGACCCAGCCTTGAGGATTCAGGCTCAGGGTGTATTCATGCATGTGAATACACCCTGAGCCTTGTTTATACTGGGGCCGGGGGAGGCAGGGAGTCAGGGACATGAAAACAAGTCCACAGCATCCCTTTCTCCTTCTCAAGGATGATGGGGAGGACTGGGAGGAGGGTCATAGGTTGGGAGAGGACACCCAGAAATGTCTGCAGGGGAGAATCCCTCCGAAAGTGGGCCTGTCATCTGGCTGCCCGGCCACCACATAGCCACCTCCTCTAGGCCTGTTTGGGTTTGGAATGTTCTCCAAGGGCTGGGTTATGGTTGAGCACACATGTCACCATGCACAAGGACTCGGGGTCAAGGCCCCCAGCCCCCACCTGCAGTGAAGCAGGGCTGCCTTCTCAGATGTGAGTGGGAATAAGAAGCAGCACAGTCATTCCTGGGTGCATGATGGGGGGACCACGCGGTACTTGTTCATGAATATTAGTCCTTGGTGGGCTGGGAAGCATCATGGTTCCGAAAAGGACTTTTCCTGCCTGAGGCTCTGAGCTCCCAAGTTCAGTAGCCAGCACCGACAAAAGCCAGAACTAAGCAGTGCTCTGGTTTACAAAAATAATTAAAAAAATAAATTATTCATGCCTCAAATTGCTCAGCTGTCAGCCTGGGTTTCCTGGTTCAATCCCTAGCACCACAATGCCAGAGTAGTGCTCTGGCTTCTCTGTCCTTCTCTCCTTCTCTCTCTGTCCTTCTCTCTCTCTCTCTCTCTTCCTCTCTGTCTCATGGGAAACTCAGATATGTAAGCAACTATATATATATATATATATATATATATATATATATATATATATAATTTATTTATTTCTTTTTTGACAAGTCCCAGTCTGCCACCTGTGCAGAAACCCAGAGGTTCTCTCTTCCTCTCTGTGTTCTGCATATTGTGTGAGGGAAGCAATAGGCTCAATTCTTTCTCCAAATGCTACTGATTGTTTGAACTGTTCTCACTGCTCTCTGAGATATTCTCACTAGCAACCAATCCATTCAGATCCGGAATCAACAGCCTCTATATTTACTTGTTATCTCCTAGAGGGGGCTGTGACACATACTGGGCATTTTGCCTGAATTTTGAAGATAGCTTACTAAATATACTAAAGAAGTCCAGTATATACTGGCTATTATTGAAGGCAACTTTGGTTTTACAAGAATAGAGAATGGTGGTATGTTAGGTTGCTGCTAAGATGGCTGCCTCTAACATGGCTGCCTCTAACATGGCCTCCTCCAATATGGCTGCTCTGAGGTTCTCTGTTCTCCCAGTATTCATGTTCTTGTGCAGTCCCCAACACTTGAGAATGAATTGAACCTAGTAAATCATTTATAATAAATAGAATATACAACAAGAGATAAGATGTCATGTTATTCTAAGATTGAGTTGGGGAAGACTGAAACTTGTTTTCTTGCCATCAGAACCTTGACTTTGGGAGGAGCAATATGCCATATTTTTAAGATTCCTGTGAAAAGGAACTGATTACTCCAGTCAACAGTTAAAGAAAACCTAAACTGGGGGTCGGGCAGTAGTGCAACAGGTTAAGCGTACATGGTGCAAAGCGCAAGAACTGCGTAAGGATCCTAGTTTAAGCCCCCAGGTCTCCACCTGCAGGGAGGTTGCTTCACAACCAGTGAAGCAGGTCTGCAGGTGTATTTCTTTCTCTCCCTCTCTGTCTTCCCCTCTTCTCTCCATTTCTCTCTGTCCTATCCAATAACAATTACATCAATAATAATAATAATAATCACCACAACAACAATAAAAAAAAACAAGGGTAACAAAAGGGAAAAAGAAAAAGAAAATCTGGACCAACATAATTATGAGCAAGCTTTGAAGTAGAATCTCCCAGGGGCTGGGCAGTGGTGTGGCACACCAGGTTAAGCACACATAGTACAAAGCACAAGGATCCAAGCAAGGATCCTGGTTTGAACCCCTGACTCCCACCTGTAAGGAGAGAGCATCACAAGCAGTGAAACAGGTCTGCAGATGTCTGTCTTTCTCCCCCCTCTCTATCTTCCCCTCCTCTCTCAATTTCTCTCTGTCCTGTATAACAACAATAACAACAACTACAAAAATGGAGAAAATGGTCACCACAAGCCATGGATTCATAGTACAGGCACCGAGCCCCAGCAATAACCCTGGAGGTGAAGAAGAAGGAGGAGGAGAAGGAGAAGGAGAAGGAGGAGAAAGAGGAAGGAAGGAGGAAGAAGAGGAAGAGGAAGAGGAAGAAGAAGAAGAAGAAGAAGAAGAAGAAGATGATGATGATGATGATGATGATGATGATGAAGAAGAAGGAGGAGGAGGAGGAGAGTCTTCCCCAGTTAACTTTTGAAATGATTAGACAGTAGAGCACCTAGTAGGAGGACCCAGGTTCTCCCCCCACTCCCCACAACAGGTGGGGAAGCTTCAGAAGTAGTGAAGTAGTGCTATAGGTATCTTTTTTTCTCCTTCTCAGTCTCCCCCTTTTCTCTTAATTTCTCTCTGTCTCTATCCAAAATAAATAAGTACATAAATACCTTTTTAAAAAATTGCCACCAGGGTTATTTCCGGGGCTTAGTGTTAGCATTACAAAGCCACCATTTCCAGTAGCCATTTTTTTTCTTTCTATTTTATTTGATAGGAAAGAGAGAAATCTAGAAGGGTGGTGAAGATAGAGATGAAGAGAGATAGAGAGACACCTGCAGACCTGCTTCATGACTCATGAAGCAACTGCCCTGTGGGGGGTGGGGGGTGGAGCCCAGGTCTTGCACATGGTGATGTATGTATTCAACCAAGTGTGCCACCATCCAGCCCCAATTAATAAATCTTTAAAAAAAAAAAAAAAGACTTATCTGGTGGACACTAACTCTATATCCCTAAACCAGAGGCTAGAAGTCTAGGCTAAGCCATTCTGGGACTCCTGACTCCCAGAAACTGTGAGATAATAAGTGCTTATAGTTTTAAGCTAATACATTTGTAGGAATCTATTAGGAAGAAATAGATCATTGGGGCAATGGTAGATAGCATAATGGTTATGCAAAGAGATCTTCATGCCTGAGGCTCCAAAGTCCCAGGTTCAATCCCCTGTACCACTATAAACTAGAGCTGATCAGTGCTCTGGTAAATAAATAAATAAATAAATAAATAAGAAATAGATAATTCATGCATTGATTGAACACAGACTATATAACCATCCCACTAAGGTTCAAATCTTGGCCCTGCCTTTTCTAGTTGTGCAAACTTAGTCAAATCATTTTATCTCTTAGCAACTCCGTTTTCCTTTCCTGTAAAAAGACAACTAACGTGTCACAGAGTAGCACCTGCCCTGGGTTGTTCTGAGGATGAGATATACTCACATGCATAAAATAGTTGGGACATGGAAAACATTCTGTAAGGATTGGCATCCTTAGCACAGCTAACATCTGAAGACGAAGTCTGAGATCAATCACATAACACACAGAGACAGGAAGAAACTCAATAACCTGAGAACAGTCCCATCCAAAATTGTGGCCTTGAGAATCTGACAACTTAACTGCATGTACCGTATATCCAGATATGCTCTTTAATAATAATTAACTCACACATCCAGAATGTTGCCATGTGCAATATATGGATGACATCATTCATCCTCAGAGCAGTCCTGTGAGAAAGGTACTATAGTTAGGACTTCAAAGATGGCTGTTCTGGAGTCCTCCCCTCTCTCTACACCCATGTCATCCCTCCCATTAAAAGACAGAGTCAGGGGAGTCGGGCTGTAGCACAGCGGGTTAAGCGCAGGTGGCACAAAGCACAAGAACCGGCATAAGGATCCCGGTTCGAACCCCGGCTCCCCACCTGCAGGGGAGTCTCTTCACAGGCGGTGAAGCAGGTCTGCAGGTGTCTATCTTTCTCTCCTCCTCTCTGTCTTCCCCTCCTCTCTCCATTTCTCTCTGTCCTATCCAACAATGACAACAACAATAATAACTACAACAATAAAACAACAAGGGCAACAAAAGGGAATAAATAAATAAAATAAATATTAAAAAAAATTTTTTTAAAAGACGGAGTCAGCCTCTCTGTCTCTCTATCTCTCTCTCTCTCCCCCTGAACCTACTCTTGCCTTGTGATTTACTTTAACTCATAGGATGCATCAAAAAGGACATCGCAAGATTTTTCAGCTACAGATCTTAAGTAGGCTTAAGAGAGATAACTTTGTCCTCTCTGAAGACACTCATGTCAAAAGTCTCACAACCTAAGACCACCATGTTGTGAGGAAGCCCAAGTTCTCTGCAACACATGAGTTTGTGTAGAGATGCAAAGGCACTGGGCAAGTAAGCAAAACTTTCGTAGACATTTCAACCCTACCCAACTGCCATCTAGACGTTGCCACTGCCTTGATGCAGACAGACACCCAGCTGAGCCTGTTACTCCTCAGAATTATGAGACATTATTCCTGGTTGTAATCAGGATGGCTGGTGATTTGGGATGACTCCTTATATGGCAATAGGTAACTGAAATAGAAACTGATGTTTTTTTATTCTAGAGAACAGTACATTGAGATTTGAAGAAATAAGGTCACACATTACAGTGCATAGAGACCCAGGTTTAAGCCCCCACTCCTTCCACCTGCACAGAGGAAGCTTCAGGGAGTTGTAAATTCACTAGTAAGCAGTGGTGCCAGCATCTGCTCCCAGGAAGTCTGATTCTTGACAATCTAATCGTGGTACTCTACATAAACTGTTCCTCCTTTCAAAAGCTTTCCTAACACCCTGTGCACAAGGTCCCTATGGAGATCCCCCTCCTGACTTAGTGGACCCCAAACCACTAGCCCAGGATGATCCCAGCAAAGGAAAGAGCAGTGACCTGTCACATGGTCTGTGGGTAGTTCCTTGGGTGTGGGCACAATTGAGGCCACTAATCTATTGTGGTGGGAGTGTCAGGCCATCTTGGCCAGTTAGTTACTCACTAGATTCCAAGAGTACCACCTTCCACCCTGTGGAGACACACATAAAAGTCTCCAGTCCTTGTCAAATGTCCCCTTACGGCTAAAAATCAGTGCAGCTTTGCCATAGAATTAGGGTCAATGGGAACTTTGAGATGCCTAGACTATTTGGTAAAAATTGGACCAGCCTAGGGGATGGCACAGTGGACTAAGCACTGGACTCTCAAGCACGAGGTCCTGAGTTTGATTCCTAGCATCGCATATGTCAGAATGATGCTCTGGTTCTCTCGCAGAAATCAGTAAATAGTAAATCTCTTTAATTGTAGCAGTCAGTGTTTGCAAGTTTACTTGTGCCAGGTACAATGGCACAAGTGAGAGTCAAGACAGCTGGTAGCACAGGTTTCTGGAAACCCAATGACAGCAGTGGCCATGGAAATGCTCTTGTCTGGGGGCCAGGTGGTGGCACACCTGGTTAAACGCACACATTACAATGTGCACTGGCCCAAGTTCAAGCCCTCAGTCCCCACCTGTAGGGGGAAAGCTTCACAAGTGGTGAATCAGGGCTTCGGGTGTCTATCTCTTCCTCTCTCAATTCCTCTCTGTCTCTATGCGATAATAAATAAATAAAATATCATTTAAAAATGTTCTTGTCTGTCACTCAGGACAGTCAGCCCACGTATCCATCAGGCTTTTAGAGTCAGGATTCATCCCCAGATGATTCAAATACACAGAAGCTCAAGAAAGAACTTGCTGTGGAGTGGGGAGGGTTAAGAGAACCAGTGTGGAGCTGTCCCTTTGCTGGTGCTGAAAGAGAACGCTAATACTGTTAAGAAAGAAAGAGGGAGAGAAGGAGGGAGGAAGGAAGGATAGAGGGAAGGAGTGAGGGAAGAAAGAGAGAAACAAAGAAAGAGAGAGAAAGAAAGAAAGAAAGAAAGAAAGAAAGAAAGAAGGAAGGAAGGAGAAAGGAAAGGAAAGGAAAGGAAAGGAAAGGAAAGGAAAGGAAAGGAAAGGAAAGGAAAGGAAAGGAAAGGAAAGGAAAGGAAAGGAAAGGAAAGGAAAGGAAAGGAAAGGAAAGGAAAGGAAAGGAAAGGAAAGGAAAGGAAAGGAAAGGAAAGGAAAGGAAAGGAAAAGAGTGCTGACTTGAGAAGGAAACACAGAGTTGTAATTAACTGGGGTGGGGGTGTGTCCATGTCCAGAACACAGTGCAGAGCAAGCAGGGAGGGAGCCAGGGACATGAGCTCAGCCTCTCTCTTCCCACCTCCAGTTTCCTGCTGGACAGCCCAGAAGCAAAGAATCCTGGGAAGGAATCCAGCAGGGTTCCACCTCCTGATACACAGAATCCAGCAGAGGGGTGTGGGGAAGGGAAGGGTTAGTAGGGCCTAGGCTAGGCATCCTTCTCTGCATTAGTGACTCCCCACCACCACCACCACCAACAACAACCCCTTGCAAACTCACTCTAAGAGATAATACAACTTCAGTCTGGCAAGAAAGCTCGCCTGGATAGTATGCCTACCCTGTCACACGTGTGACCTAGGTTCAAACCCTGTTCCCTCTGCACTAGAGGAAGCTCTGGTGTTGTGTCATCTCTCTCTTTCTCTCTGTCTCTCTCCCACCATTTCTGTCTCTTTCTATTTGAAAGAGTCAGGTCAGAGCAGGGAAACCTTAAAAATGACAAGAAAGAGAAGGAAGAAGAGGGGGAGGAGGAGGGAGAGGAAGCGGAGGAGGAATGTAAATAAAGGAAGAAAGAGAGAGAGAGAGAAGGATGGGGAGAGAGAGAAAGAAGAAAGACAACTCAGAAGTCAAAAGACACAGGTGCAAAGATGCTCAAGCAATGTTAAGCAGAGTTACATGATTCTGCATGAAGCTCATCCCAGGGCCAGGTTGAGCGCACTTAGTACAGTGTGCAAAGAGCCAGGTTCAAGCCCTTGGTCCTCACCTGCAGGGGGAAAGCTTTGTGAGTGGTGAAGCAGTGCTGCAGGGGTCTCTCTGTCTCTTTCTCTCTGTATCTCCCCCATTCCCTCTCAGTTTCTGGATATCTCTATCAAATTTTTAAAAAAGTAAAAATAAATCAATAAAAACTTTTTTAAAAAAAGCTCAGCCCATACAGCTGGTCACCACATACACTTCCCCCAGCCCCAGGACACCCCTGTTACAGATGGAGACTCCATCACTGGTGCCTGAGGCATCTGAGACCCAGAGGGAAGTGCAGTTTAATTTTGCCTCCAGACCTTCGTCTCTGAGATATCTCCCCAAGGCCATGAGCACCAGAAACTTGCTTCCAGAGGTAAAAGCTCAGGTGCAGTGGTTGTAGGCACCAAGATGAAAGCTGGGTGCCCCCAGGACCCACCCCCACCCCCCACACACACACATTAAGCAGAGACAAAGCCAAGGAGATCTGGACTCCACAGCACCGTGCAGCCCTTAGTTTTGGGGGTGCAGAGCAAAAGCTGCCACTGATAGATGCCTCCCCAAGGGGCTTCCTTCTCCCTGGCTTTTGCCTGCAGGAGGTCAGGGGGCTGCCCCACACCCCCTAGCCTCCCTCCTCCCTGGCCAGGGCTTGGCTTTTCTGCTATTCTCTCTCTTTCTCCCTCTCTCTCTCTCTCTCTCTCTGTGTCTCTCTCCCTCTCTCTCTCTCTCCCTCTCTCTCTGTCTCTCTCTCTCTGTCTCTCTCTCTGTCTCTCCCTCACTCCCTTCCTCTCTCTCTTCCTGACACATCTTTGCACAGCATGACACTAGTTTGCCACAGTTCCCACCACTCCCTACTGCCCTCCCAGACCAGATATCTTTATGTAAGGCAGCCATTCATCTTCGGGTCCCTTTTCCATGTAAGTCAGGGGCCACATCCTGAGCCCAGGAGGGACCTCTGCCTTGATAGGAGGAGTGAGGAGGAGCAGCAAGGAGTAGCCTGCCTGCAGGAGGAGCAGGAGGAGGAAGAGGAGGAGAGCCTGAGGGAGGAAGAGGATTTTCAAAGGATAGAGAGACCATTCCCAAGCCAGCTTGCAGAAGACCCAGAAGGACTAAGGAGTCCTTGACAGTGCCCCCACCTCTTGAGTCTAGGATGGATGAGGGTGTGGTGGGAGGCACATCCCAGAGAAGCCCTCTGCACCCCAAGCCAGGTCCCTACACAGGCTGAGCCCTCCTTGCCCGCCCCCCAGGGCCTCAATTCTGCATTTGTTTGGTGGAGAGAGGAGGTGGGGCTGACTGATTGGGAAAACAAATAAACAAAGGGGCTGGCAGCTCTCCAACACCTCCTCCCCACCAGCAGCAGCCTCTCCCTCCCAGCTCCAGCTCCCTTCTCCCCTCCCTCCCTCCCTCATCCCTCCCTCCCTCTCTGGCTCCTGTGGGTACCTCTCTGTCTGCTCTCCAGCTCACACCTCCCATATTCATCACACCCACCTCTCTGCCTCTCTCCTCTCTTTCTCGCCTCCGTCTCCTTCAGCCTCACTCCCCCTGGGGCCTTGCTCTCTCTCTCCATTCCCTCCCCCTACCCTACTCCCACCCCATCCATCTTCCCCTCTTCCTCTCCCCCCCCACGCCACCCCCCAGCCTGGCCTCCTGAGCTTGGAGCCCTTGGAGGAAGATGGATGGAACCGTCACAGGGGCCCTGGCGTGACTGCACCCAGTGATGCATTAGGAGCCAGTCTTCTGGGGAGCCACACAGATGAGCAGAGACCCCTGGCCACAGGGGTCAAGGGCACAGAAGGGCAGTCATGCAGGGATCCGGAAAGGAGACCCAAAGCCATCTGCATCCCCCTCCCAGGCATGCTGTCCCTCAGGGACACACACTATGAGCTCAGTCTCAGACCAGCCCCCCAAGTGAGCTGTACCTCAGTTTCCTTGTTTACAAAACGGGGAGAAGAGCCCCCACTTGGGTTGCTGGCAGAGCCAAACTCCCAGCCCAAGCCCCCAGTTGGGCAGGGCAGGCACCTGTGTGTGTCAGCACCATCACGACCCAAGTCTCCAAAGTGGAGTGCCTGGTGGGCAGTATCCAAGGCTGAGGGGCCTGTCTGTACTGGTCTCCCTCCACACCCCTGTGAACTGAATGCTCACATCCCCACTGTGCAGGGAGAGAAACTGAGGCACAGAAAGCATGGGCATAATTACACATTCACTAGGACTGGGGAGGCAGCAGAGTGGTGGTACATGGGACTGGCATGTGAGAGGCTCCGAGTTGAAATCCCCATCACCACCTGTCTCAGGTAAGTCACTTGGCCTAGTCTGCCATTGGTAGAATGCAAAAAACAAAAGTAGTTACTGGGGTGGGTTGGGGGGCTGGGGTTTGCTTGTGGGTTTGCTATTGCCTGAGCTAACTACAGCCGGCCTGGCACGCACCCCTCGCTGGCTGGCAAGGGGCATTTCCTTGACCGTGACCGCAGCCTTCACCATCCCTCCAGCTCCAGCAGAGCTCGGAAGAGAAAGAGCTTCAGTGACCAGAAATGGGAGGCTGAGAGCTGGCCCGTGGCATAAGAATGGGGAGGGGGCATAAGAATGGGGAGGGGGCATACTCTCTGTGGGAGACATGTCCTTAGCAATAGCACAAGGTGTTGGAGCAACCTGAGTTGCAGTTGTCAAAAATGGGGACCTCAGCCCCAGAGAGCAGAGCACAGCGCCCAGTGCTGGACTGAGGACGTGGGCCTGGTGAGCTATTTCTCAGAGAGATCCTCCCTCACAGCCCCTCTGGGGAGGGATTGATCCCCCACTGACAGAAGGAGGAAACTTGGGTTCAGAGAGGCTGAGCAGCTGACTCAGGCCCACACACGTCATGCTAACAAAGCTGGGATTCCATCTAGGCAGCAGGCATCCAAATCAGCCCCCAGATGATTGTCATTTTAGTTGCTGTTCTGCAGATCCTCACGAGGAATAGGAATTTGGCCCACAGTTGGCTGCCAAGAATAAGAACTGCGCTGTATGCACAAATCGGAGCTTCTCAGGCCTGTGGGCTTGTGGGAGGCTGCTGCAGGGAGTGTGCCCAGGACTCTGTCCATCTCCTACAGAGCCTGCCACTCTGCTGGCTCCTGGACTCTGAGCCCCTCTCCATAATTTGTCCCCCAAGTCCTTGCGGCCTAATGTCACGTTCTGACGTGGCCCCATATCCTTGCTGATCTGCACTACCTGTGTGACCAGAAATGACAGTGTGTGTGTGTGTGTGTGTGTGTGTGTGTGTGTGTGTGTGTGTGTGTGTGTGTCTGTCTGTCTGTCCTTCAAGGACTACATCATAAAAAGGCACTATAGCTTCCTCCTTCCTTCTCCCCCAGCCCCCCACTCTCTCTCTTTCTTCGACCACCCTAGGGAAAGAGAGTTGCGAGGACACCCAAGCAACTCTGCACTGAGGTCCACACAGAGAGGAAATGATATGTCAGCCAGGTGGGTGAACCACCTTGAACGCAGCCACTCCAGCCCCAGTTAGACATCAGAAGAGACCACAGCCCCTGGATAATAACTGAACTACAAACTAACAAGACACTCTGAGCCATAATGCCCCAGCTAAACCTCTTTCAAATGCTTGCCCCCTAAGAGCCTTGTGAGACAGGAAATGCTATGTTAAGTCACTGTTTGGCCTGCATCTGTAACTGACAGATAAGAGGCAGCCTTTGACTCATGCTTCCTCATCTCTGGGTGACCCCAAAACACCTCAAAGATACTAGAATATTATGCATATTGGGGCCAGGTGATGGCGCACCTGGTTGAGCGCACATGTTACAATAAGCAAGGACCTGGGTTTGAGGCCCTGCTCCCCACCTGCAGGGGGAATGCTTTGCGAGTGGTGAAGCAGTGTTGCAGGTATCTCTCTGCCTCTCTCCCCCTCTGTCATCCCCCTCCCTCTCAATTTCTGGCTGTCTCTGTCCAATAAATAAAGATAAAATTTTTAAAAGAAAACTATGCGTCTCCTAACTCTTGGTGCCCTGTGCAGTCAACTGCTGTCACTATTCTGCCTTGCAGAAAAATGAGCAAGGCAGCAATGACTTGAAGTGAGGATGTCTGAGGAGGGCAGAGTTCATGACATGAGCACCTGTGCTCACCACAGCCTATCAGGGAAGTGAGGAGCCTCCAGTGTCTTCTTTGGACCTCCAAGATGGTGCCCCCCCACACACACCCCCACCACCACCACTATCCAAGTCTGTTCCAGGGAGTCAGAATTCCAGAAAAGTCTTTGCCCCCTGGCCAACCAACCCGTCTACATGATTTTCAGCCCTGCCTCATGCCTTCCTTTATTCCAGGATCACCAGAAAGAGAAAGAACACAAGAGGCCTGGCCTTGGCATCAGAGAGCTGGACCCTCCCACTGGCCCTGCCACTCATTCTCTTAGGGACCTCAGCTCAGTTACCCGCTGTCACCTAACACAGCACCCCCCAGATTGAGTGATTGGTGACAACAGTTATCCTCTAGCATCTGAGAGTTTCTGAGGGTCAGGAGCTGGAGAGAGACAAGCTGCTGTCAGATGGTGACTAAGACTTGCTGTCTCTTGTGGTGGCAGCTGATTCCAGGACTTGTCCTCCTTAAATACCAAAAGCTGAGAGTGCTCCCGTCCCCTGCAGTGAGTGCAACCTAGTCTCAGAGTCCACATCCTCCAAGCCCAGCTGAACCTGTGAAAGTGGAGTCGCTGAAACCCAGTGCCCATGTCCTGATGGCAAATGGAAAGCTGCCATGTCCACGTGACACTTGTCCACGAGGCCAAGTTCACAAGGCTGGGGCAGCTCTGCCATGCACAGGGGGCAGGGAGGCAGCAGAAGTGGAGTCGAGGCTCTGCAGTGCCTGAGCCTTGCACACACACACACACAATGGCTCAGCTCCCAGCCTGCCTTAATTTTTTCATTTCAGATAGAGAGAAGGGGGAGGTTGGCGGTGGCACACCGGGTTAAGCGCATGTATTGCAAAGCATAAGGATCTGGGTTCTAGCCCTCAGCTCCCCACATGCAGGGGGGAATCTTCACAAGTGGTGAAGCAGGTCTGCAGGTGTCTTTCTCTCTCCCTCTCTATCTTCCCTGCCCCTCTCAATTTCTCTCCAATAAAATAAATTAAAAAAAAAAAAGGCCTCCAGGAGCAGTGGATTCATAGTGTAGGCACCGAGTCCCAGTGATAACCTTAGAGGCAAAGAGAAAGAGCCAGACAGACACACACGCAGAGAGAGAGAGAGAGAGGGGCAGAGAGAGGTAGGGAGAGAATGAAAGACTACAGCACCATTCCACCATCCATAAAACTTCCCCTGGCATTGTGCATAGTGTCCCCAAGTGATGCTGGGGCTCAGATTCATGTGTCTTCATGCAGGTGAACTGTCCCCTGGTCCCTCTCTCATAAAATACAGTGAGGAATGAATGAATGAATGAATGAATGAATGAATGAATGAATGAATCTTCTTTTAAAAGAAAAGAAAATGGAGGAACCCAGTGGAGATGGGCTGCGCTTGTCACTTTCCCAGAATGGCAAGTATTCAGTAAATATTTGCCCAGAGGAAGAGACAGAGCTCAGCCCACTGCCCAACCGCCCCCTCCCTTTGGGGGGAGGCCCCCACCGGCCACTGCCTCTCAGAGGGGTCTCTGGCTGTGTGTCCTCATCTGTCATCCCATCTCCGCCCCCGAGCTGGGGCGGCACTTGTTGGGAGAGCTCTCTGTCCCCAGCTCCCTGTGTTCACTGCGCTCTGGAATTATCTCTCATTCAGTCTGCCTCCTGTTCTGCCCATCAATCTTATCACCTGTGGACATGGCTGGCCTGGGGGGTGACCCCCCCCCTTTGTCTGGGGCAGGCATCCATTTTCCAGGCTCCCCACTTGTCAGCCCCTCCTGCGCTGGGCAGCTCATTCCCTTCCTCGGGGTTGATGGATGGTGAGGAGTGACTGCTCCCCCTTTGCCTCCCATGTCAGCAGGAGCGCCCCCCCTGCCTGCACCCCCATTCAAGCTGAACCCCATCAGAAGCCAGAGAAGTGCACCCTGGAGCTCTGGAGGCATTGAGTCTGGCTCTGGACTTCAAAGTCGTCGTCTCTTCCATCCCCTGCTCACCCTCTAGCAGGACACCTGATTTCCTGTTCATTGGGGGTGAGGGGAGCCCCTTTCCCTGGGTGCAGAGAGCACTTGAGGGACCCCATCAGCAGCATCCCAAACTTGGGAAGCAGGAGCTGCTACAGTCACCCCTATTTTGCAGGTCCGGAGAGACCAGCAGGTGACAAAGCAGATGAGGTTTCCTGAAGGCTCCAGTGCCCCCGCCCCCAGGTCCAGCCCATCACCCTAGGGGGAAAGGGAGCCCACGTTGGAGCCCCTGATCAGGCTCAAACTGGCTGTGCAGGCTCAGGTAGGCCCAACTCTCTCTGGGCACCCTCACTTCCTTTGTGGCCCGGGTCTCTCCCCATGATACTGTCTGCAGACCATGAGAAAGGCAGGGTGAGCCGGGGTGACACCCAAGAGGAGGAGGCTTAGGGCAACAGAGTTGGGGCGGACAGATGTGAGTTCAAATCCAGGCTCTGCTGGCCATCAGGAGCAGTGGATTAGTAGTGCAAGCACGAGCCCCAGGATAACCCTGGAGGAAAAAAAAAAAAAAAAGGAAAGGTGGCCAGTCCTTGAGAGTCTCTGCCTCAGTTTACCTACCAACCATCTCAACTCACCTATAGCCCCGGGGCCTGGTGGTTGTTAGACTGATGACCCCCAGCCCTGAGACATGTCCTCAGAAGTGCTAAGAACAGGAGGAGCTTCAGTCATTACTACACTTTGGGAAGTGGGGGGTGGGGGGTCTGTGCCTGGATTTTCCAGGGTGTTCCATTGCTTCAGCCCACACTCACCACTGACAGCCCTAAGATGACAGGTCATCCAGACCTGTGGGGACATTGGCAGTACTTGGTGGGGGGGGGGGGAGGACACAGAAGAAGCTGAGATCAGGTATTAGTGACAAGCACACTTCCTGTTCCAGGCTGCCTGGGGGCAGGAAGGTGGAAGCTTCCAGAACCCAAGGCCTGTTGGAAGCTGGGGTGCTGGGGAAGGACAGAGACAGCAGGAGAGAAAACTCTTGAGCCCCTCCCTTCCTCCTCACTCCCTCAGGATGAGCCCAGCTGAACAGGAGTGCAGGCAGAGTGCCGGAGGACCAGAGCTGGGGAAGGCAAGGACATCATTTGTCCCCAGCCTGCCTGAGGCCACAGAGGCTCTGGTCGGTGGTCACTCTGTACCCCTACCCAGTGGCACATCCCATGGCAGGCAGTGTTTGTTGGTGGTTGCTGAGTCCAGGGGTCTCAGGCATGCATGATGTCACTGCTCTTGGGCACTTTTTCATTCAGAAAGAAAGAGAGAAGGAGTCGGGCGGTGGCGCAGCGGGTTAAACGCAGGTGGCGCAAAGTGCAAGGACCGGCTAAAGGATCCCGGTTCGAGCCCCGGCTCCCCAACTGCAGGGGAGTCGCTTCACAAGCAGTGAAGCAGGTCTGCAGGTGTTTATCTTTCTCTCCCACTTTCTGTCTTCCCCTCCTCTCTCCATTTCTCTCTGTCTTATCCAACAACGACGAAAACAATAATAAATACAATAAAACAACAAGGGCGGCAAAAGAGAATAAATACATAAATATTAAAAAAAAGAAAGAAAGAAAGAAAGAGAGAGAGAGAGACCACAGCATGGGAGCTCCCCCCAGTACCGAGGGAGCCTCCCATGTGGTGCTGAGGCTCAAACCTTCCCTGCACATATAACAAGGCCTGCATCCTAAATAGCGGGCTGTCTCAACAGCCCAAAAGTCTCAGTGTCCTGTCTACAGATGCCAGAGAGGGGACACCCAGGTGACTGATGGCAGCTGGAGAGAGAGAGAGAGCAGAGTGACCTGGCAGAGGACAATGCAGAGTGAGCGGAGCAGGCGAGGTGACAGCCACCTTCCCCAGAGCCGCATCAGCAGACATTTCCACCACGCAGGCCGTGGAGCCAGCGGAACAGAGGGTGCCCATTTGTAATCGCACAGCCAGCGTTTTTCCAGCCCTTAATGGGGGCCCCCTCCATCCTGCGAGACACCCTATTTCTCTCTGTCTCTCCCCTGCCAAGTCAGCAGGCTGACTGATCTCCCCTGGGTGATTAATCTCCCCCTCGACACCCTGGGGGATGAAACATTTGTCCCAAGGGTAGAGAGACAGAGAGGCAGGGGTACGGTGCAGTGGGGCAGGGGACAGCTAGGGCCTGACCCCCTCCAGGGTTTCCTGCTTCTGGGGGACTCCCCAGGCAGAATGGGGGCTGGCTGGGGAGTGAGGGTTTCAGATTCGGGAGCCCTAGAGGGGGTTCTTCCTGGGGGTTAGCATAAAGGACAAAGGAAAGAAGAATAAGAGACCCAGGAGAGCAGGTCTGGAACCCCACTGCCCCTCTGAGGAGGTGGGAACGCTTTGGGGAGCCGTTTTCTCTCACTTCTGGAATTCCTAAGATCCCAGATTGATGGGACAGGTGCTGGCACAGTCACAGGGAAGCCAGGTGAGAAGGTCCTCTCTGCCAGCTCCCTGTGTTCAAGTCCAGTGAGGGCTCTGCTAGCTGTGTGACCCAGGCCAGTGTATTTACCCTCTCTGAGCTCAGTTCAAGTGTCTTCAGATTCCACCCTGCCCATTCCCTGCTTTCTCTAGAGCCAGGCAACACTGACAGGGTAGAGAGAGGCTGGATGAGGGGGTCACCTGGAGGGGCAGCTGTAGCTACTGTCCTCTCCTGGGGCCCCGGGGTTCACCTTGGCCCCCAGGGGGTCATGTCACTCTAGGAACCCCCTCCCAGTCTAACATTCGGCCACTTGGGCACCTCCGGGTCTTAGTGAAAAGGTTTGTGAGTGAACTGATTTATGAGGGGGGGGGAGACAGGAGCAGGGTCTTCCTCTGGAATACGTGGTGCAGGATCCAATTCAGGACCTTGTGATTTCAAGTCCCGTACTCCACCACTGTGCACCAACCCCATGCCCCCTGCCACAACCTCTGGGGCTCTGTATGAGCAAGGCCAGCTGTCTGCAGAGATTGGCACACAGCCCCGGTGTCCTGTGCAGTGACTCGGATGGTGCCTCGAGCCCTGCCTTCAGCCAACTGCGTCTGGAGGAGAGCGTGTGTGTGTGTGTGTGTGTGTGTGTGTGTGTGTGTGTGTGTGTGTGTGTGTGATTAAGAGTGGGTTACAGGACTGTAAGATTACAGGGCATGGTTCCACACCACACCCACCACCGAAGTTCTGTGTCCCCATCCTCCCACTTCCCAAAGGATAACCACCAGATTTCTCACTTTCTAAAGTCTTAGAAACAGTCTGCTTGCTTCTGTTGTTTTGCTTTGCTTTGCTTTGCTTTGCTTTGCTTTGCTTTGCTTTGCTTTGCTTTGCTTTGCTTTGCTTTGCTTTGCTTTGCTTTGCTTTGCTTTGCTTTGCTTTGCTTTGCTTTGCTTTGCTTGCAAGTTGAGGGAGAGACTTAGCACTGAGGTCACTGGTGATTCAAGCTCCAACAAGATGAGGAGGAAGCCAGTGGGAGAGAAGGGAGCATGGAGAGGGTCTCTGTAGTCTTCTTTTTCATCCCCACTTCCTCCCTACTCCAGCACCCAGGTGCCCAGGAGGGGACTCTCACTGTTTGCCTCTGGATGGTGGAAGGCCTGGGAAGACCCCCATGAGATGAGTAAAGTGCTTCCGGGAACCTGGAGCTCTCATGGAGCTCTGAATGGAAGCCCATTCACATTTAGTGAGCACCTACTACGTGCCTCCCTGGACTCACCTAGCATGGGGTCTGGCATGCAGACAATAGAATCTTCTTAATCTTCTTTGAAGGAATAAACGAATGGGTGACTGGAATGAATGACTGCATAGAAAGATGGGTGGGTGAGTGATTGGGTAAATGGATGGAAGGAAGAAAGGAAGGATAGGTGGTGATGGATAGATGATGGATGGATGGATGGATGGATGGATGGATGGATGGATGGATGGATGGATGGATAGATGGATGGATAGATAGATGTAAGAATGGATGGATGGATGGATGGATGGATGGATAGATGGATGGATAGATGTAAGAATGGATGGATGGATGGATAGATGTAAGAATGGATGGATGGATGGATGGATGGATGGATGGATGGATGGATGGATGGATGGATATGTATCATGGATGGATGATGGAAGAATGACAGATGGACAGAGATGGAAAGATGGATGAATGATGAATGGACAGACAGATGGAAAGATGGATGAATGGATAGATGAATGGATGAATGGATGGATGGATGAATGGATGAATGGATGGATAGATGGATGTATGGATGGACATATGAATGAATAGATGGATGATGGCTGGATGGCTGGATGGACAAATGGATAGATAATTTAGTTGCAGTATTGAGCAGATACCTGGTGGATAAGCCAGAGGCTGGACCATAAACAAAAGAAAGTTGATCAGATCAGCTTAATCAGAGGCCTGGCCACAGCTAGTTCACCTAGTCAGTGCACCCACTCTGTCACACAGTGGTGAAGGAGGACAGAGAGGAGAGAGGGAAAGAGCTAAGTAAGGTGAGAGGTACTGGGCTGCAAGCTCCTGCCGGCGATTCTGGCTGAGCATAAATTATAAATTTGTTAAGGGACATGTTAATAGCTGAGGCGTCGCTCAGCACAGGCGCATGAGAGAATCTGGCACACAGAATTAGGACGCCTTTATTTTTAGCCTCCCCTGGGAAGCCCCCCCCCACCGGTGGGATCTCTGCCCCACTATCCCCAGAGACAGGAAGACTGTCCCACCTCTGTGTCCTCATCCCTGCAGTTGCCTCACCTGCCCCCTGCCCAGTCTCCGGCCTGGCTCAATCAGGCGACATCACCAAGCCCACTCCCCACCCCCAGTCTGGGCTGGAGGACCCCAAGAGGCAGCATCTACTCCTGGAGGTGTTTGAGGAGTGAGCATGCTTTGAACTCTGAAAATAACACCCACAGACCAGGAGATGAGGTGGGAGGTGGGGTGGCTCTGGTGGCTAACGGCAGCACCAAAAAGGACAGAGGGCTCACTGGCTACTGTGCCCAGCTCCTCTCCCTCTTTCTGTGTCTCCATGCTGACTCCATTGCCCTGTGGTTTCTACAAGAAAAAAGAAAGCTCAGAGAGGCAGAGTCACACGCCTGGAGCTGCACAGCGGCCAAGCAGTAGGGCTAGGGTGCCTGTGCAGTTGGTGAGGTGGGCAGGGGCTCTGGCTACCTGCACCCTCCCCACCCCTAGAGACCGAGTGGGCCCGGGGAGGCAGGAGCTGGCCTCCCAATCCACAGATGAGCAGCTGCAGTGTGCACAGAGGAGCTGGTGCCTAAAAACCTCAGGTTGTTGGCAGCCAGGGGGGGAGGGGAAGCAGTACGGAAACAAGGGCTCTGTGGTGCACAAGCCTTTGTCATCCAAAGCAGACAGACCCAGCCAGGAGGAGCTGCGGAGAGTGCAGGAACAGGGGCTCCCACAACCAGCGCCCAGGCAGGCGGCTCACAGGCTTTAACTGCCTTCCGAACCACCTGGTCTCCAGCCCCGTCCCATTCCCCCGGTGCCTGCCTGGCAGCAGGGAGGAGGCTGGCACTCTTGGCTCTCGCCGCTCCGCTCCATGCAGCACCCAGCCAGCCCAACCGGAGGCCATCTTTCTTCTGGAGAAAGAGGGGGGCTCACCACGTGGTGAGCTGAGGGGGGCAGGGGAGACTGGCAGAGTTGGCGGCAAGCCTGCTCTTAGAATTTGCCATCTCAATTAGAACCCAAGAGGAGCGGGCACCTGACAGGGGGAGACGGGGAGGGATGAGAGGAACAGGAGGTTCTCTTCACAGGCAGGGGGGCTTAGGAGAAAGACTTTCTTCCTTTCTGATAGCTAACAGACCTTCCAGCAAATTCCCTGCTCAAGCAGAAAGCAGAAGCACATCACAGGCTGAAGGGGACAGGACTCCCCCGGAGCACAGAGCAGCGAGAAAGGTATACCCAGGGCTGCCCAGGCTGGGGACATAGCACATGCAAAGGCCCTGGAGTGAGCTTATGGGTTTCAGTGTCCACCAGCAAAGTGTGAGGAAGGGGGCATGGATGGCAGGTGAGGGGGCGAGTGGGGGGTTAGCACTTTGGGGCTGGGACTGGGGCAGTCTGATCAGTTTCTCTGGGCTCACAGGGGTAGCAGAGGGAGACAGGGGTGGAGCGGGGAGCCCAGTGCCGACACTACACTGAACGCAGCCTTGGGCAGAGCTGGTGGGAGGGTGGGGACAGAAAGGCTCCACTGTAGATGCAGACAACTAGAACAAGTCCTCTTCATTCACAGACAGACCAGGGCTTGGAGTCAGCCCACAGCATCCTGGAGGGCTGGTGGAATGGAAGCGTCACCCAGGATTCCAGGGTGTCATGTTCTTCTCCTCTGCACCCCTCCAGTCACCCCCCCCCCCTTTAAACCAGGCTCCTTACAGCTTCTCTGTAAAGGAGCAGCCTGTCAATGCTTTTAGTTTTGTGGGTGATGCCATCTCTGATGTAGCCACACAGCCAGGACTTGTAGCTCGAAAGAGTCTTGGGCTGGGCTGGGGTGGGGTGCCTAGTGGCAGAGCACAGGACTTGCAAACCTGAGGCTTTGAGTTTGATCCCTGACCCCATATATGGAAGAGTGGTGCTCTAATTCTCTCTCATAAACAAACTATAGAAGAAAAAGAAGGAGAAAGAGAAGAGAAGAAGAAGAGGAAGAGGAAGGAAGAAGGAGGAGGAAGAGGAGGAGAAAAGGAGGAGGAGGAGGAGGAGGAGGAGAGTACCAAGTACTGTGCACATGTTACAGTGCTCAAGGACCTGGGTTCAAGCCCCCTCTCTCCACCTGCTAGGGGGACTTCATGAGTCGTGAAGCGGGTCTGCCGGTGTCTCTCTTCCTCCCCGCCCCCACTTTCCTTTCTTTCTTCCAGGGTTATTGCTAGGGCTCAGCGCCGGCATTATGAATCCTGGAGGCTTCTTTTTTGAATTAGATAGGACAGAGAGAAAGTGAGAGGGGAGGGGAAGACAGAGAGGGGGAGAGAAAGACAGACACCTGCAGACCTGCTTCACCGCCTGTGAAGCGACTCCCCTGCAGGTGGGGAGCCGGGGGCTCAAACTGAGGTCCTTGCAAAAGTCCTTGTGCTTCATGCTATGTGCACTTTACCTGGTGCAGCACTGCCTGCACCCTGCCATCTCCCTCTCTATCTCTCTCTCCCCTCTTAGTTTCTCTCTGTCTCTATCCAAAAACAAATAAATAAGAAGATGATGACAATTATGGCAGCTGCAGTCACAGGCAATATGTAGATTAATGCTACAGCTGTGTGCCAATACAACTTTATTTACAGGGCCAGGTAGGTGGTGGTGCATCTGGTTAAGGACATACATTACAGTGCACAAGGACCTGGGTTCAAGCCCCTGGCCCCCACCTGTAGGGGGAAAGCTTCATGAGTGGTGAAACAGGGCTGCGGGTGTCTCTCTGTCTCTCTCCTCCCTTCTCAATTTTTCTCTGTCTCTATCCAGTAACAAACAAATAAATAAATAAATAAACTTTATTTACAGAGGGCCTGGCACTGTGACTAAGATACTGACTTTGGGAGCCTATGGTCCCAATTTTTTTTTTGCCTCCAGAGTTATTGCTGGGGCTTGGTGCTCACATCACAACTCCACTGTTCCTAGAGGCTTCCCCCCACCCCCCCTTGTTGTTCTATCATTGTTGCCACTGATGTCGTTGTTGTTGGCTAGGACAGAGAGAAACAGAGAGAGAAGGGGAAGACAGAGAGGAGGAGAAAAAGACACCTGCAGGCCTGCTTCACGACCTGTGAAACGACTCCCCTGCAGGTGGGGAGCTGGGGGCTTGAACCAGGATCCTCACGCTGGTCCTTGCACTTCATGCCATGTGCACTTAACCCACTGCACTACCGCCCAACCGCTGGTCCTAAGTTTGATCTCTAACATCCCATATGCCAGTGATGCTCTGGTTCTCTCTCTCTCTCTCTCCCTCTCCCTCTCCCTCTCCCTCTCCCTCTCCCTCTCCCTCTCCCTCTCCCTCTCCCTCTCCCTCTCCCTCTCCATCTCCATCTCTCCCTCCTCCTCCTCTGTTTCAATCTTTAAATCCTAATCTCCTCCTTCAATATTTTTTACAAAAGCAGGAAAGCCATTCCTCAGGCTACTCCATGACCTAATACACCCCAGGCAGGCAAAGTGAGGAGGAGAAGGAGAAGGGAGGAAGGGAGAGAGGAGGAGCTGATGGTAGACACTGTGGCCATGGTAACCGGTCTAGGCTGATGAACAGGGGAGGATGAACACACCCAATGTGAAGAAATGCCAGCTTCTGTCTTGGGCAGGGGCTACCAAACACTCATGGGGTGCAGAGAGGGGCTGAGCAGGAGCCTGGGGCCCAGAAGGGTCTGGCTGGCTGCGGAGGGACTGAGGGACTGTCAGTATCCCAGACGCAGGCTGGAAACTGCTCCAGATCACAGGCACATGCTCCCCAGAGAGATGGCAGGACACAGATGCTGTTCCTGGGGAGATGGGAGACTGGGGAGGGGGAGCCCTGGGGTGGACTGCCTTAGGGACAGCTGGCAGCACCCGAAGGAGCTCAGCATTCCTGGGATGTCACCCCCAGACTGAGGGCCAGGCTGAGGTGCCTGCAGCTTAATCCAATCCCCCACCCCCAGCTCTCTGACAGCCCCCCCCCCCAGAGGTGAAACCCAGCCAGGAGGAAGAAACTAGATCTTGTCAGTACCCAGGCAGGCAGGAATGGTGCTGGGGTGCTGGAGATAGAGCTGAAGGCAGAGGGTTTCAAGAACCTGCCCCCCAGTCCTATATCCAGCTCTGAATGGCCAGTGTCTTCTTCACAGTGACACCCCCAGGCCTGCCTGGGACCCGAGCTGGGAAGTCCCCCCCGACACACACACACACATGCACTATACAGAGGGGTGCGGAGGAGTAGTCTGGACCACCAAGCTGTCTCCAGGCTGCTGTGGTTTCAGAGGGAGACCCTCAACTGAGTCAGCCTCAGGGCTGCCTGGACTGGTCACAACTCATCACGGGCACATTCTACACATCCAGTCCCAGGCTTGGAGCTTGGGACCCTCAGAAAGTCAGTTACAACTGCCACTCCCAGGTCAACAAGAGTCTCTTCCAGGAGATGCTGGAGCAGAATGAGCTGCTGGGGTGCTCTCACTGCTTTGGGGGAGGGAGGACCACCTCTCAGGCAGAAGGAGGCACATTCAAAGGTCCTGGGGCAGGAGCACAGCTGGCACCCTTTCAGACCAAGAAGGCAGTGTGTTAAGAGTTGGGGGAGATGGGGGCAGGATAAAAGCCAAGGTCACACCGGGTGACCTTAAAAGAGGTGGGGAATTGTCATGGGGACAGGTGGTGACAGACACTCTGGCCGGCCTGGGACGACCTGGACTGAGTTGAAGCACGTCAATGACACATGTGAATTGACAGACTAGTAAATTTTCTTCCCCTCCCCCCCAAAATGTGGAGGGCCCGTACTAAGTCCACCCACCCTTTCTCTCAGCTAGGTTGGAAATGCTCACAAAGAGAGGGCAGGGGAAGGATACCAGGAAGGATAGGTCAACAGGGAGAGAAAGGAGGCAGGACAGGAGCTGGGGTAGGGCAGTGCCTGGTGCTGAAAGCTTTCACTCAGTGCAGTTTGCCTCAGCCTGACTTCTCTCACTTTTTCTGATCAAAGGCAGCCACCCCAGCAGGCAGGGCCCCAGAGTTGCAGGGATTGGGGGGGGGGGGGTTTTGCATCCTGAAGGAGAAGCCGTGAGTCACCTGTGACTAAACCTAGAACCTCCCCGTACCAAACACACACACACACACACACAGAAATCAGGAGAGACATCCATCCCCTCTCCTGAGTTCACTCCAAAGTCTGAGGGTCACCAGATTATAAAAGGCAGGATTCTCACCCCTCCATGGAAGTTCAAAAGACATCAGAGAACTTTAGTTTCTATGAAAAATAAGGGTCCAGAGATATCCCAGTAGGAAGAGCACAGGACTTGTAGGGTTCAATCTACACATTCTACTTTCTATAATAAAATAATCTTCATCGTGATCAATTAAAATGTATATGTACATACATATACATATATATATATATATATATATATATATTGCAAATAATGCAAAACACGGAGATTCCTGAAGTGCCAGGCATGTGTCCAGAAACTTCAGACTTACTGGTGGGTTGATGTGGTTACTGGAGGGAGGCCTATGTAAGTGACATGGATTCTTAGTGACTATCACACTATCACACGTGTTATCTGCAGCCTTCTATGCCAACACACTAGAAGGCCCTAGTTTTTTAAACTATGTTTTTTATATTTATTTATTTATTTACTTATTTATTTTCCCTTTTGTTGCCCTTGTTTTTTAACATTGTTGTGGTTATTGATGTCGTTGTTGGATAGGACAGAGAAAAATGGAGAGATGAGGGGAAGACAGAAAGGAGGAGAGAAAGAGAGACACCTGCAGACCTGCTTCACTGCTTGTGGAGTGACTCCCCTGCAGGTGGGGAGCCAGGGGCTTGAATCAGGATCCTTACACCAACCGGTCCTTGCTCTTTGCTCCACGTGCGCTTAACCCACTGCGCCACCGCCCGACTCCCGGCCCCAGTTTTGTTATTTATTATGATAGAGACAGAGAGAAATAAGGTGGGAGGAGAGAGACAGAGAGACAGAGAGATACCTGCAGCCCTGCTCCACTGTTCATGAAGATCCCCCCCTGCAGGTGAGATGGGGGGCTTGAGCCCAAATCCTTGCGCGTGGTAGCCTATAAGACTCGTTTAGTAATGAGAGCCCTGTGGCACAGAGAGACTGAGGTACTAGCCTGTGGTCACACAGCAGGTGTGCATTAGGGTTGGGACTCAAACAGAATTCACTGAATACCTTCTTGGGTAGCAGATTCTTGGCTGGGGATTGGGAGTACCAGTGCCACGTCATGGTAGAGAGAACCGGAGAGGCTGCTCTGGGAGATGGCTGGGCCCACTTGAGGGATGAATGAGGAGGGGGCAGGTCCGAGGGGCTGGGAGAAAGGGCTCTCAAAAGCTCAGAAGCCCTGGCATCTCATTGCCCCAACCACACCCCAGCCTCAGAGCCTCCCTAGAGAGCCTCACACTTAAGGCTCCCCTCAGAGTCTGCTCCTGGGCTGGTTCAAGGCCACAGCCCCTGGCAGAGGGCCTCTTAGCACTGCAGCCCAGCTGTGAGCCAGTTTTGAAGGCAAACATCAGAGACGGAGGACCCCCTGGCCAGCAGAGATCCACCTGGAGACAGCAGGTGCAACCACCTGAAAACCGGCCAATGCACCTGTTCACCGTGCCGGGAACACCACGTCTGGCGGGCAGGGGCTACTGCACAGTCTGTATACAGCAAGTGTCTTCACCCACCGCTGCTGCTTTGCCCACGTGTCTGTATTATAGAACAGCAGCTCAGCAGGAGGAGAGAGAGACAGAGACAGAGAGATGGATCTGGCCACTTGTAGCCAAGAGATGGATCTTGGCCATCTTAGCACAGGGACCGTGCTAAGCAGAGTAAGAGGCCAGGTGACTTCACTCGTGCTTGGGCTCTGGTGCCTCTGAGGCAAAGGCGTCATACGCCCTAACCAGAAGAAGCTCTCCCATTCTGGGTACAGAACTTGAGGGCCTGGGTTCAAGGCTCCAGCAGCCACATGGGGGCACCCACACTGGGAAACTTCAGGAGCCATGAAGTAGTGCTGTGGTGTCTCTCCTCTCCGGCTCTCTCAGTCTCTACCCAGAAAGAAAAAAAGGGGGGGATCTCCTGGGAGGGGTGGAATCAGGTAGACAGGGAGTCCCAGTGAGACTGATGGCAAAAAATAAAATGCAAGGAAGTTTCTAGAATCAGAGAGCTGGATACCTTGCCTTCAGATGTCTTTTTCTCCCTCAGGGAGGTCTGGATTCTGTTGCAAAGCCCTGCTCTGCGCACCCCTCACCCAGACCCCCATATTCTATGCAGCTCTGCCCCCTGGCTTCTGAGCCTTTGTCTTCCCACAGTGCTGGTGCAGGCAGGGGCAATGGGTGTCTTTGGTTTCCCCAGAAGTAGTCCACAGCTCTACAAGGGGGGGGGGGGCTTGCGAACACAGCTTGTTGCTCAGGGACTTCACCACCACCTGGGGACACTGACACTGGGGACGTGGCAGAGCTGGTCACCTGTGCTCTCCCAGCAGCTCTCCCACCACCTGGGCTGAGGCAGGTGACAAGGGCCCCCCAGAGAGAGGGGGAAGTAGCAGGTGTCAGGGTGCTCAGGGAGGCCCAGAGAGAAGCCAGGACACTGGGTGCCTGGACCAGCATCAGGATGGGTGCTAGGAGATCCTGGAGGAGGCAGCCCCCTACTAGAAGGACACCCCCTCCCATCACACAAAGGAGCCAGGACACAGCAGGGAAGCCTACCTTTTAAAAAACAATAAATAACAGCGCGCACCCTGGTGACAAATGCAGCCCCTCCTCTGAATGGCGGCTGGAGAACTGGCCCCTTCTTTCTAATCACTTAATGACCCCCAAGAGGGCCAAGGGGCTCCCCCTCCTGCTCCCTGCTCCCCTCCCCCCCGCCCACAGCGAGGTCTATAACATAGAGAAACCGACTCTTGAAAGAGGGTCGTTTACAAACCGTCCTTAATGGAGGGTGGCGGGGCTGGGGGTGGGGGTACCCTTCTGGCTCCAGACTGGGGTCATGAGAAAGGAATTGACTGCCGACGCCCTGCACATGGGCTCCCGGCCCCCCGCCCCAGTCAGGAGCCCCGGGCTGGCACGCTCCGATGTATTTATTATTTCTCCTCCCATTGTCTGGGCTGAGCCCCCCCACACACACCCAGCCCAGCCCAGCCCGCCCCCTCCAGCCCCGGGCCCCCCCTCCCCAGCCTCGCTGATAATAGCATCCTTTTCACAGAGACAAATTGTCCGGCTGCAGGGTGCACCTGAGGACTTCGCCCCTTAACAAATGGTCTTTTAATTTTCTACCAGAGGGGCCGGGGGAGGGGTGAATCAATCACACATCCATCTTCATCATTGCTGCCCAGGGACTCTTTTTGCTGGCTGGCTGCCCCTGGGGAAGACCGGGTGAAGAGGGGGAGAGGGGCCCGAGGGGGAGGGGCGGCCGGGAAGCCAGGCAGAGTCCCCCACCCCCACCACCCCTGCCAACGGGAAGGAGTCCCCACTCTCTAATTCTGATGCTGACTGGGGAAACTGAGCCCACCCACCCCCCCGGGGGCAGCGGTATTGTGGAGAGGCAGGAGGTCGTGAGAGGGGGGAGCTGCCAAGGTTTTGCCATCCTGCCCAGTCCCCCAGGTTCACTCCACAGCCTGGTAAGGGGACTGCTCTTCTGTGAAATGAAGAGAGAGTTCCTCTTCTGGGCGTGCGGGGGGTGGACCAGGTGAGCTAACCCAGGCCAGGTAGCCCCAGACAGTTGCATCAAGGCTTCAAGTTCCCCCCCCGAAGTAGTTGGACTTAACCTACAGGTACAGGTAGGTAGGTAATGGATGGTGACAGACAGACAGACAGACAGACAGACGGGTGTGGCATGGGTGATGAATGGATAATAGGTAGGTAGCTGATAGATAGGTGAATAGATGAGAGACTAACAGAAGAGAGATGAATGGCTGATCGGTAGATGCTAGATAGATTGATGATAGACGGATTGGCATTAGATGGCTAATGGATGAGAGGTAACAGAGGATAAATGGACGAGTGACGTGTGGATGACAGATGGATAACGGGCATATAGCAGATAGACTGAGAGTAGATATGGACAATGGATAGACAATAGATAAGTGATAGATAGATGATAGATGGGTAGTAGGACGTACATAGATGGTAGGAGGTAGAAGATAGATGATGAGAGGTATATAGAAGATACAGAGAGATAGATGGAGAGATAGAGAGAGACAGAGGGAGAGAGATAGATGAATGGGTGATAGTTGATAGATGATAGATAGAGGGTAGTTGATAGACAGATAGTTGATAGATGATAGATAGATAGATAGATAGATAGATAGGAAGACAGACAGATAATCTACAGACAGACAAATGGATAAGAGACAGTGTACCTGGAAGCTTGGTGGGCCTGGAATCTGGGAGTCCTCTGTCCCTTCTGCCTGCTCTCCTTCTCTGGACACGGTGTTTCACCCCAGATCATCCCTTTGCCTGTTATCTGGGGAGATCACCCTTTGTAGAACAGCCCCCCCCTCCGCCTCCTCCCCCCCACCCCTCCACCCCCGCCCCAGCTTCTTGCTCTCCAGCTCCCTCAGCACTACCCAACACACCGGCTGCAATCCCTGTCCCTCTCGGACACAGCAGAAAGCAGAGCCCCTGGAACTATAGCTGACCCCAGGTCTGGGACAGGGAAGGCACCAAGTGGATCTGCAATGTTTGCTCACAGCATCCAAAGAACAGGGGGGACGGGCCCAAAGGGAAGGGGCCCGTTTGAAGGGCCCCACAGGCACAGGGCAGGACAGCCATAGCATCAGAGCAGGTCTCCGGAGATGACAAAGTTTCATTCCTGCTGGGCTGCAAGTAGAGTCACGGAGCCCCTTCAGACACAAGCAGTCAGTCAGCCCATCAAGAAACAAGGAATTCTCCAGGGCCGGCTGGTGTTATCACACACACAGTTCAAGCCCCAGGTTCTCACCTGCAAGGTAAAAAAAGCTTTGCCAGTGGCGAAGTAGTGCTGCAGGTGTCTCTCTGTCTGTCCCTCTCTATCTCCCCCTTCCATCTCAGTTTCTGTCTCTATTCAATAAATGAATAGTGGGGGGGTTGTTTGTTTGTTTGTTTGTTTTTTGCCTCCAGGGTTATCACTGGGGCTCAGTGCCTACACTACAAATCCACTACTCCTGGAGGCCATTTTCCCATTTTGTTGCCCTTGATGCCATTATTGCTATTGTTGCCGTTACTGTTGCCATTGCTGTTGTTGTTGGATAGGATAGAAAGGAATAGAGAGAGGAGGGGAAGACAGAGAGGGGGAAAGAAAGATAGACATCTGCAGATCTGCTTCACTGCCTGTGAAGGGACACCCCTGCAGGTGGGGAGCCAGGAGCTTGAACCGGGATCCTTACGCTGGTCCTTGCACTTTGTGTCATGTGCACTTAACCTGCTGTGCTACCACCCAGCCCCCAATAAAATATTTTTAAATAAATAGATAAGGAATTCTCTTTCTCTTGCAGGCAAAAGTCACATCTTAAGTCAAGGAAGGTTGATATTTGTAAGATACACATCTAAACAGTAGCATCATCACGGCCTCAGGTAAGAACACTCTGGAGATGGTAGAACTCACAAAAGCCTAGGGAGAGAGGCAGGTGTTCACACCAGCTGAAAGCACCCCCACCCCCTTCCTCACTACCCTGGGGAGAGTTGGCAGGCACCCCCTGTACTAGCAGCCAGAAGTCCCCAAACACCACCCCAACCAGGAAGGCAAAGCCAGACACCTCGCACCCAGCTTCTGGTCGGCTCCTGCCTCTGGCTGCTTCAAGTGACTGCCAGAGGGACAGGTTCCAGACCAAAGAACACTGCTGCACTGCTGTGACTCTGCACTCTCTCTGGGCTCCCGGAGGTCTTCCTGCTGTGAAGGACATTACTGGGACATGTGGGAAGCTCTAGGGCTGGGAAAGTAGCTAACTTGGCTAGCGCGCCATTTTGCCAAGGGCACCACCCAGGTTCCAGCCTAGCTCCCACTGTTCTGAAGGAAGTTTTGGTGCTATAGTTTCTCTCTCTCTTTCTCTCTCTCTCTCTCTCTCTCTCATATTAAAATCAATGACTAGGGAGTCGGGCTGTAGCGCAGCGGGTTAAGCGCAGGTGGTGCAAAGCACAAGGACTGGCATAAGGATCCCGGTTCGAACCCCGGCTCCCCACCTGCAGGGGAGTCGCTTCACAGGCGGTGAAGCAGGTCTGCAGGTGTCTATCTTTCTCTCCTCCTCTCTGTCTTCCCCTCCTCTGTCCATTTCTCTCTGTCCTATCCAACAACGACAACAACAATAATAACTACAACAATAAAACAACAAGGGCAACAAAAGGGAATAAATAAAATAAATATTAAAAATTTAAATAAAAAAATAAATAATAAAATAAAAATAAATAAAATCAATGACTAGCTGTTTCTCCAAGTTCTTGCATGTCCTTTTAAAAAAAAAAAAAAAAAGCGGGGAAATTGAGCACAGATATTAGCTCAAGCTGTTGGCCAGGACTCCATAGCCAGTGGCCACACCCGGTGAAGTCCTGACCACTGGCCCTCTCAGGCCTTTGCTTCCTGTCCACCGCCTGCCAACTCCCCAGATCCCAGGGAGACTGAATTCTTTTGGTTTCCTTATTGTGTGTCTGTTTTACTCAGTGTTTGAGCGGGTACTTGGTGCAAAGTAGGTGCTCAGTAAGTATTTGTTGAGGAGTGAGCTGTAGGTGCTGAAGCATCTGAAATATTCCTGCCTGGGGCAGGCTTTGCAGCCCAGCAGCCCTCACCACAGAGGAAAACAACCTCAGTGCCTCCCCGCTGGTCCCAGGCCACGGAGAGGGGCCTGTGAACGCAGCCTGAAGGCATCTGTTACACAGGAGGGAAGGTCTCAGATCAAACAGAGGCTACAGAGAAAAACCAACCCTGCCCTGCTCAATCCCAACCCAAGGGGGGGGGGGGAGGCCTGGCCTTCTCTCTTCCCTCCTCTCTCCTCTCCTCTCCTCTCCTCTTCCTTCCCCTCCCCTCCTCTCCTCCAGCCTCCCCCCTCCTCTTCTCTCCCTTCCCCCAAATCCATCCCCCCCCCTCCCCGAAGGCTGGGAGCCCCAGGGCCTCCTCCTGGGAGGAGGGAGCCCAGGGAGAAGGTTAATTAGATGTTTGCATCCAATTTGCGTCTTGTTTGTGGAAGCGCGGGCTCTGGGTGGCCCTGTGCCCTCCCTCCCGCGCCCACCAGGGGATGACTTCACAGTTCCAGAGCTGCTCAGCCTGGGTCAAAACACGCCCATTATCATTTCCTCTCCCCCTGCAATTAGGGAGCTCATCTTCCTCCCACACACACCGCTCTGTGGCTCAACCCCCTGGGCTCCTTCCTCCTCTTCCTTCTGCTCTTCCTCCTCCTCCTCCTCCTCCTTTTCCTCCTCTGGAACTCTGCTTGAGCCAGGGGAGTCTACCTATGGGGGTGGAGAACAGCTGCCTTAGCCGGACCTGGGTGCCAAGCAAGCTGGGCACTCTGGGGTGGGGGTGGGAGGACATGCAGAGACATGGGGACACCAAGCTGCCTGCCAGACCAGGGAGACAGAAAAACACCTTGCAGACTCATGCCTGAGGAAGCAGGGTGGGGAGTGAGGCATTGGCCCTGGGGGATGGGGGGCCCACTAGGGAGTGTGGTGACTGTGGCCAGTGTGTGTGAGGCTTGGATGGATGGATGGATGGATGGATGGATGGATGGATGGATGGATGGACTGATGGATAAAGCGATAAATCAGAGCCATCTAGAAGTACTTCAAATTCTAGCTCTTAAACCCCCCCCCCCCAATAAGGATCTGAAGAGACAGCATAATGGTTCTGCAAAAGATTCTCATGCCTGAGGCTCCAAGGACCCAGGTTCAGTCCCCAGCACCAGCATAAGCCAGAGCTGAGCAGCTCTTGTCTGCCATTCCTACTGACCCCACCCCCACCCTGCTGAACCCCTCTGATCTTTCTTCCACTTTCTGGAGTGAGGGCTTTTGAACAGAAGAAAGAAGGCCCAGAAGCAGGGGGTGGCATTGCTATGCTGACAGCTCAGCACTCTGTGCAAGTGCAGAGTTAGTCTCTGCCTCAGTTTCTCCCACTGTCTATCATGGCTCCTGTGAGTGGATACTCTCCCCACCAGCTATCAGAGAGAGGGTTGGAGGGGGGAGGAGGAGGGGAAGGGGACTGGAAATAACAAAATGGCAGTAGTGGCTTGGTCTGGAAAGATAAGACACCGAATGTCCACGTGACACTGAATGTTCCACGTGGCCCTGTGTCCTCGTGTGTGTGTGTGTGTGTGTGTGTGTGTGTGTGTGTGTAGCCCCAAGAATCACTAATAAGCTGCTTCTTCACACCAAAAGGTGACCCCTCCCACCCTCAAAGGACCTGAAGCCCTTGGCTTGGGCTCCCCACACAGAGCCCCACATTCTGGGAGCTAAGAGGAGTTGGAGGTGTGCTCTGTTAGAACCCAGCCCTTGGGCATCTACTCTCCCTCCCCAGTTCATCTGGGAAGGTCAGGGAGTCTCCATCTGGAAGGAAAGAAAGAAGGAGGGAGGGTGGGAGGAGGTCCTAATTGCTCCATACGATGTTATAATGGCTGAATTACTAACGAGAGATTAAAATCCCATTCGTAATGGGGGTGAGGGATTTCTCCATCGCCCCAGCTGGCAGTCTGGTGGGGCTTCTTGAGGCTCAGAGCCTGGGAGCTGCTCGGCCTGTCGGTTCAAGACTCTCAATAACGCGGGAGGAGGGTTGACTTGGATCAGGAAACATGCATGGCTCTTCTTGGGTTTATTCTCTCATCCCTACAAGCGGGGGGGGGGGGGGGGGGGGCTTCTGGGTAGCAGGATCTCTCCTGTAGGGAGACAGCAGGTGGTTTATACCTTAGGTCAGAGGCCCCAGGTTCAATGCCCAACACCACTATAACGCAGAGCTGAGCAGTGCTCTGGGAAAAATAATGATGATGATAATCCCCTTCCTCCAAGTATCTTGTGATAATATCAATGTTAGGATTTGAAGCACACACACACACCAAAAAAAAAAAAAAAAAGAAAAGTAAATAAATAATTCCTTAGCCACCATATTTTGAATGTGCCCTTACCTAGAAGTAGAGTTCTGACAGAGGGATGGAGCTGAAAGGAGCCTGTCGGGGCAACTGCAGAATCCATGGCCGTGCCCTTGTCCAAAGGGGGTGGAGGTAACTGGGATGGAGAAGCAGAGCCATTCAGAAGGGGAATGCAGTCTTAAGGACTGGGGTGATACCTCAAACCCCAAACCCTGCTGGAGAAACCCTGGAACTACAAGAGGCCAGAAATGGTTCACAGGAGCAGGAGGGTCCTGGGGCATCTTGAGGGAACCAAGTGAGTGACAGCCATCTGTTGTATGCTTTACATTGGGTTGTTCTAGCTCTCCCCCGCCAAGAAACTTGGATCAGTCCTGCTAGTTTCACAGGCCCGCTTGGCCCCGCCCCAAGGAACCCCGAGAGAGTTCCAGAGTTCGAGAGTTAGAGAGAGTTCTTGGTGCCGCCACGGGGAAAGAGGCAGCAGAGTTCTGTTTGGTGATTAGTTTGGTTTAGTTTATGAATCGTTGTTCCTGAATAAAGAAATACAGCTTCCCTGCCCAGCCTTATGTCTCTGGTCGTCTCTGTTACCCGCCCGTGAAGCTAGCCCTGCCAGCTGGAGCCTCCAAAATTTAACAACAGCCATCATGGTTCAGAGTCACCCTCCGGGGCAGCTTTGGAAGACCAACACAGCACCCACCCCAATTGGGGGGAGAGGGTGACCCCAGCCCAGGCCTGGCCCTCGGAGCCAGGAAGCGTGTGTTCAAGTCCTCATGCAGCTACACCTGGCTGGGTGACCTTGGGCCCTGGTCTCCCCACTTGGGACAGAAGTTGGAGGGGTGACCACTGTGAGGCCTCGAGGAGGTCAGTGGGAAGAGAGGCCTACCAGGGACCGTTTGTAAAGATGGCGGCAATAAAGTAGATTTCTTAGCTTCTTTCCTCCTTAAGATATCTAATTACATCGACTTCATTCCTACTTTTTGGTCCCTGCTTATTAAGCATTTTGCCCTGCTTTATCTTACTGCCTTTCAGCCACTAAATTGCAGATGCTACCATGTAGCCATCCTGACTTCCCTGGGCGGATGACTTCGACAATGAATGTGTCCTAGAACCTCACCTCTCCAGAGCCCTACCTCAACTAGGGAAAGAGATAAACAGGCTGGAGATATGGATACACCTACCAATGCCTATGTCCAGCGGAGAAGTCAGATCTTCCACCTTCTGCACTCCATAAAGAGTTTTGATCCATATTCCCAGAAAGGGAGAAATGTTAGGGGAAGATGACCAGAGGGCTCTGAACTCCAACTCCACCAGGACCCAGAGAGAGAACAAGAAAAAAAAAAAAAAAAGGACATTTAAAAGTAGCAATAGGTATAAGTGTGACTTAGAAAGGAAGAGAAGGGGAGTCAGGAGGTAGCACAGCAGATTGAGCGCAGGTGGCGCAAAGCGCAAGCACCAGTGTAAGGATCCTGGTTTGAGCCCCCGGCTCCCCACCTGCAGGGGAGTTGCTTCACAAGCAGTGAAGCAGGTCTGCAGGTGTCTGTCTTTCTCTCCCCCTCTCTGTCTTCTTCTCCTTTCTCCATTTCTCTGTCCTATCCAACAATGACTACAACAATAAAACAACAAGGGCAACAAAAGGGAGTAAATAAATATTTTTTAAAAAGAAAAGAAGAGTCATAGAAAAAATGGACAAAAATATATACATGTATAGTTATAGAAATAATAATCAACTCATATCTGTGACCTTGAGAGAACTATTACAATTCCCCATGGAGGGAACGGGGTCACAGAATTTTGGCGATGAGAACAATGCAAAATTATACCCCTGTTATCTCATAATTTTGTAAATCAATATGAAGTCACTTGTAAAAATAAAAATAAATAAAAGATGGTGATAACACTGACAGCTTGAGGTTGCAGGAGCTGGGCAGCTGGTCCCAGACAAGTTTATGGAAGTGTTGCCCCATCCTGGGTGGGCGAGGCAGGGGGGGCAGAAGGCAGGGGAGAGGGTGTCAGGAGGAGAAACAGAAATAGGGGGTTGGAGTCAAACCCAAAGAGAATCGTGGTCAAGTGAGAGTCAGATAAGCCTGCATGGTTCATATCCCAGCTCCACCCCGACTGGCCTTGCCAGCTTAGACCAGGTACTTAACTTTTTCATGCCTCGGTTCCCCCACCTGAAGCTGGAGAGAGGAGTCCCGCCAACTTTACTACCCAGGTGGTGCTAAGCACAGAGAGAGAAATGGCCATCTATAGCCAGAGCCCCTTTCTGGGAGCTTCTGCCAGCTGCCCTCTCCCTGGCCCAAGCCTTAGGGACACAGGACACTAGACACATTCCACCGAGGATGGGGGTGGGGGGAGGCAGCGCTGACAGCTTCTGCTGGGAGAGGCAGGGATTATACCTTTGCCGGCCTGGGGACCTGCTGCTGACCCCAGTGAGCAAAGAGACAGATGGTGACAAAGGACCCCGCCACAGAGTGCTTTCAAGGAGTAACAGGTTGAAGATCAATAAGGAGTGAGAAAAGGAGAGGTTTAAAAATAGCTTCGTGGGGAGGGGATTAAGGGGGCTGCAAGGCAGGGCAGGGGGTGGGGGCAAAAATGTGTGGCCAGTGGAAGGCTTCCTGGCTAATGTTTGACGGACCCTTTGAGTCCCTGTGCTGATCTGGGCTGGCTGGGGGTCCTGACCATGGCTCTGGGAGCCTCCCCACCCTCCTACCCCCAACACACACACACACACACACACGCACGCACACACACACACACACACCCGCCACCAATCCTGGCCTCTGCCAGGGGCACAACACAGTCTGTTTTGTTTTTCAAAGACTGGCGTGAACCTGGGGCTTTGTTTAAACTGTCTGGACTGATCCAAGTAGAGCCAAAGCAAGAATTGTGACATCTGACCAATCACAAAGCAGCCTGTGGCATACCCAATAGAGCACACATGTCACCATGTGTAAGGAGCTAAGTTCAAGCACCCTGGTCCCTCCGCTGCAGGGGTGGAGCTTCACAAGAGGTGTGGCAGTGCTGCAGGTGTCTCTCTGTGTCTCTCCCCTCTCTATCTCCCCCTTCTTTCTCAATTTCTGTCTCTATCAGAAATTTTTTTTAAAAGGCCACTAGGATCAGTGGAGTCATCATTCAGGCACTAAGCCTCAGGCAGAAAAACAGACAGACAGAGAGAAATGCCAACCTGTCTTTCATGAGCCCTTACATGTCAGAGAGCGCCCTAACAGCTGTCTCTGCCCTAATACAATGCCACGAACCCAGGAGGCTTCTAACTACCACAGCTCTATGTCCTGAGGGTCAGGAGATGACACAGTCTCTCAGAACCAACCTGAAGATATTGGGGTGGGGGGGAGGTAGGGGTGGAGATAGCAACGGGAAGGGGAGAATCCAGTTGCCTCCTCCCTTTCTAGCTTCTAGAAGCAACCTGCAAGCCTCTGCCTCAGGGAAAGTTTTTTTTTTTCTTTAGTGATTTTATGATTAATAAGACTGTGGGATAAGAGGGGTACCATTCCTTATGATTCCTGCCACCAGAGTTCCTTGTCCTATCCCCTCCATTGGAAGCTTCCCTATTCTTTATCTCTCTGACAGTATTTACCAAAATTCTTTATGGGGAGCAGGAGGTAGAAGGTCAGGCTTCTGTATTGCTTCTCCACTGGACATGGGAGTTGGCAGGTCAATCCATACCCCCCAGCCTGTTTCTATCTTTCCCTAGTGGGGTAGGGCTCTGGGGAGTAGAGGTTCCAGGAAACATCGGTGAGATTGTCTGCCCAGGGAGATCAGGATGGCTTCATGATAGCATCTGCAACTTGGTGGCTGAAAGACAGTAAGATATAAAGCAGGACAAATTACTTCATAAACAGAAACCCAAAGGTAAGAATAGAGCAGATGGAACTAAGGGTCTTCGAGTGGGAAGAAGCTGGGAAGTCTATTTTAAGTATGTTCCAAGGGGCTCACGACTTCAGTGATTTTTGTCTAAGCCTGATAGCTAACTTGCAGGTGGACTAAAAGTATGGTCTGGTAAGATGGTGTCAGAGTTGAGAATAGGGCTAGAAAGCTGGACCAAGGCAGAGAGTAGTTCCCAAGTATGAGGAAAGCATATATAAATACCATTAGTTGTTAACCCCATCAATCCGACCTAGGGCCCATGTCTGTTGGTATTTAGCACAAGCAACAATGTAGTCTCGCCACTCCTTACTCTCACAACCCTCCCCCCCACCCATTCCTGCCTCCATCTTCCTGTCGCCTTGCCCAGCTCGGACCTTCCTGCCCCCTTCACATCAACACCCTGTGATGACACTGCTCATTGAATCCAGTTTCGAGATCCCTGCCTTCGTCCTGTGGTCAACTGACATATTCACAGGTTTCAAGGGCCCAGGATTCATTTCATGCTCACTGTACCCTCACAAGGCAGGGGGCCACTCTTCTCCCCACCCCAGCTCCCACCCACCCAATTTCACAGACGAAAAACCAAGACTCTACAAGGTCACATGCTTATCCACAGTTGTGCCTGTGGGGAAAATAAAGGCTCTCCTTGTCTCTGGCCTTGAGTTTAGAAAGATGACCCTCCAGGTTCAATGCAGGTTAAGGAATCTGTCTTCCCGAGACTTCTTGGTTCACGAGCTAGTGGATTTCCTTTACTGCCTTGAGTTGGTCAAGCTGGACTTCCTGTGGTAGAGACTGGGGGTAACATGGGAGGAGCAGGGTCCACGTCCCCCCAGGGGCTGGGATTACACTTGTCCAGTTACTTAACACACTGGTCAGAGCCTGGTTATTTTTAGAGATTGACTGATTGATTGATTGATTGATTGTGAGAGAGGAGGATGAGAGAGAGGAAGCCCCAGAACCCAGCTCAGATGGTGCCGGGGACTGAACCTGCAGCCTCAGGGGCCTCAGGCATGCCAGAGGGCTCTCTATCTGTCTGAGCTATCTCTCTGGTCCCGCAGTCTGACTTCTAAAAGACTAACCCCTCTTCTCATTCTGCAACTAAACTGTCATTATGACCTGCTAGCTGTGTGCTGTGAAGTGCTCGGGGTCAGAGGTCATGAATGGTTTCTGCCAAAGACAAGAGAGCAGATATTTTGGGGTCTGCACGTTCTGCCACTTGTGTGCCCCAAAAAGCCTGTCTGTGAAAGCAGGTTGCTCGCTGGCTTTGTCCAGGGGCTGTGACTGTCCCAGGTCATGGAGGTACAGCCACTGCGAAGGCCAGGAACCCCTGTCCATGTTGGGGAGGAAACAGCCCTTGGAGCAGCCTGTGGCTCTGTGTGTACCAAGAAGCAGCTGGGGCCAGGGAAAACACACTGGGTATGAGGTGAGGCATTGATGCCAGGGTCTGAGGGGTTTCTGGGGAAATTAGTGGCCAGGGGCAGAGAACTGAAGGAAGTCGGGGTGGGCATCAGGCTGGCAGCTGCAGGAATAGCCAGGCCGGCAGAAGGAACAGAAGGGGCATATTCCCAATGGGGAAGGGGGCAGGAAGTAGGGGGGCTGGAAGAGGAGGGGCTGTGGCCAGAGCTGGGGTGGGGTACAGGGCATGAAAACAACAATCACTTGGGGGGGGAGAACAAGAAGCATTGTAGGAGCTCTTTGTTATGCTGTTGCTCTTTAAAAATTATCAATTTAAAACATTAATTCCCCAATAAAGAAATTTTTAAAAATTATCAATCATTGATTTTATTTTTTGTTTTTTTTAGCAGAGCAATGTTCAGCTCTGGCTTATGGTGGTGCAGGGGATTGAACCTGAGACTTCAGGCATCAAAGTCTTTTTGTGCCACCATTATGCTATCTCCCTGGCCTGTTTATTTTTATTTTAGGGAGGGAAGAGAAAAAAAGAGAGAATGACCAGAGCTCTGTTCAGCTCTGGCACATGTAGTGGCAGAGGGTCGAACCAGGGACCTCAGGCATGAAAGCCCTGTGCTCTGCCACTGAGTCATCTCACAGGGGGCTCTTTGGAAGCCTTCATCAGTGAGGGGGCGATCTGAGGGGCCAGAGAGGGACCAAATCTGGCTTCTGTTCTGTGAGAACTCCAAGATAAACTGGATGTTACATACAAGATGCCTATTGCAAGATGAACCCAGAGGTAATGGAAGCTCGGACCTGGGGCAACAGGGACAGGCGTGGGAGGGCATCACACTCGGGATCAACATTGAAGGTCGAGCTGACAGGGTCTTCTGACGGGACCACCCTGACCCGAGCTTGGCTCCCCATCACCTTGGGCTACAGCCCCCCGCCCACCCCCACAGCAGTGAAAACAGCTGTCACGGCGTCTTCCTTCCCAACAAGGAGAAAGCAAAGCCAACAATCCATTAGCCCATCGATACTGAGCCCTGCCAATCTGTCCATCACCTGGGCTCTCGTCGATAATTCCATCTCAGGGCTGACAAGGCGGGAGAGCAAAGGGGAGCATGAAATATTTATAATTTCTTAAGAGATGGAGCCCTTCCCCAAGGTGACGGTCTCAGGTACAAGCAAGTTACGGGTTGCACCCCCCACCCCCAGTCCCACCCCTACTCCTGCCTTGGTCCTGGGGAAGCAGCAGCAGCCCCGGGAGAGGCAAAGTCCCCAAAGACCTACAGGAGCAATGTGGGTGCTTGTTTCTATCCTCAGTTCTTCAACTGCAGGCTGAGACCTTGGAGTGGGACACAGACTCCCATTACCCGCCGGCTGTGTGGCTGCAGGCAGAGTACTTAACCTCTCAGGCCTCAGTTTCCCACCTGTAAGGTGGAGCCAACAGCTGTACTGAGCTTGTGAAGATAGGAGACCAGCTAGACAAAGTACTTAGGAGGCTGGGTGGTGGCGCACTGGGTTAAGTGCACATAGTATGAAGCACTAGGACCCTCGCAAGGATCTGGGTTCTGCTCCCCACCAGCAGTAAGGATGCTTCACAAGTAGTGAAGCAGGTCTGTAGGGGTCTCTCTCTCTCTCTCTCTCACTGTTTCTCTCTGTCCTATCCAATTTTAAAAAAAGGAAAAAAATGGCCGCCAGGAGCAGTGGATTCGTAGTGCAGGCACTGAGCCCCAGCAATAACCCTGGAGGCATAAATAAATGAATAAATAAATAAATGTGGAGTACTCAGCACAGAGGATGAGGGTGGGGGTGATGCTAGTTCCATGAGGATGTGTAAGAGTAAGTAGGGTTCAGCTGGGGAGACTGGGAGTCAGGGAGATACTTGTGAGGCTTCCCTCCTGCAGGTGGGGACCAGGGGCTCGAACCTGGCTTCTCGTGCTTGGTGATGTGTATGCTCAACTGGTGTACCCCCACCAGAGACAGGAACATAGGTTCTCTCCAGATTCACACAAGGAAGAGCCTGGGCCTCCTGGCTCTGCCAAGAAATGCCTTCTAGATGTGGAAGAGTTAACAGGCAGGCACCTGGATTGCTTCCAAATTGAGGTGTAGATGTTAATTGATCATTCCAGACCCCCAGGCTCACTGGTGCAGGCAAGGCTCCTTTTGCAGGGAAGTTTTATTTCCACTTGCCCTGTATCAGTCAGCTGCCACTGCAGTAAGACTGGGTAACAAACACCCCCCAGAAACCCAGGGGCACCAACCTGTGTGTTTGTCATTCTTCACACAGGCAGGTGTGCGGGCTGGCTGTGGTTTGACTGGTCCAGGCAGAGCCCACAGCTGAGAGGGTTCTGGCTCCCTGAAGGGCACAGGTCTACTCTGGGAGGACAGCAGCCACCTGGCCCATGAGCTTGTCACGAGAGATCACACAGGTACAGGGGGAGAAGGGCAAATCCTGAGAGCTCATAGAAGTATCTGCGTGTATCGGACACAGCCACGGCCCAAGTCATGGGGTCAGGCGTGAAGCCAAAGGGTGGAGAGGTTCCACCACACAGAAGACACGGTGAAGATGGGGTGGAGGTGACATGCCATATCAGGAGGGGCTGAGGAAGTAGAAACAAGGACCCCATCAACCACTGTTCCCCATCCACAAGGCCCTTTTCCGGCACCAGAAGGCATTTGCACACCTGGGGGAGCACAGGCCTTACCACAATGTTCTTTTTCCTCCCCACTGTAAGCACTTGCTCTAAGGTTTATCATATAGCTGATAGACAGAACAAACATGCATGGATAGGACATGCATAGACACATGGGTAAATACAGACACATAGAAATATCCATATGGGGCCGGGTGGTGGTGCACCTGGTTGAACACATATTACAGTGCACAAGGACCCAGGTTCAAGCCCCCAGTCCCCACCTGTAAGGGGAAAAAAACCTTGTGAGTAGTAAAATAGTGCTGCAGGTGTCTCTCTTTCTCTTTCCCTATCTCCCTCTGCCCTCTTGATTTCTTGATTCTGGCTGTCTCTAGCCAATAAATAAAGATTATATATATAGTCAGGCAGTAGCGCAGTGGGTTAAGCACACATGGCGCGAAACTCAAGGACCAGTGTAAGGATTCCGGTTTGAGCCCCCAGCTCCCCACTTGCAGGGGGGTCACTTCACAAGTGGTGAAGCAGGTCTGCAGGTGTCTATCTTTCCCTCCCCCTCTTTTTTTTAAGATTTTATTTATTTATGAAAAAGATAGGAGGAGAGAGAAAGGATCACACATCACTCTGGCACATGTGCTGCCAGGGGTCGAACTCGAGACCATGATTGAGAGTCCAAAGCTTTATCACTGCACCACCTCCCAGGCCACTCTCTCTCCCTCTCTGTCTTCCCCTCCTCTCTTCATTTCTCTCTGTCTTATCTAACCATGACGACATCAATAACAACAACAATAATAACAACAATAAAAAAGGGCAACAAAAGGATAAATAAATAAATAAAATAAAAAAGAAAGACATATAGGGGGTCGGGCTGTAGCGCAGCAGGTTAAGCACACTTCACAGGCGGTGAAGCAGGTCTGCAGGTGTCTGTCTTTCTCTCCCTTCTCTGTCTTCCCCTCCTCTCTCCATTTCTCTCTGTCCTATCCAGCAACAACAACATCAATAACAACAACAATAATAATAAAAACAAGGGCAACAAAAAAGGGAAATAAATAAAATATTTTTTAAAAAGAAATATATATACACACAGATGGACACACATGAGAAGACACATATGAACACGTTGATACATGGCTAGTCATATACAGATAGATATAGGTAGATAGATAGATACATACATACATACATATTTAGAGACACAGAAATATAGACACAATCATTACTTTGTAGGAGAGAAGACATTCACCATTTACAATGGTCTATTTATTCTGTGTTCTGTCTTTTTTTTTTCTTCCAGTATTATCACTGGTACTCCATTCTCACACTATGAATCAATCCACTGATCCCCTGGCAGAACATTTTTCCTTTTTTTTTTTCCCTTTCCCTTTCTATTTTATTTGGTAGGACAGAGAGAGAAATTGAGAGAGGAGGAGATAGAGATGGAGAGAGACACCTGCAGACCTGCTTCACCCCTTGTGAAGCCTCCCTCCTGCAGGTGGAGACTGGGGCCTCGAACCTGGGTCCTTGAGCTTGGTAATGTGTGCGTTCATCTGGTTGTAGCATCACCCGGCCCTCTGTTTTGAACCTGTTGTTGTTTTTAGTGCAACACCGGAGGCTCAGACTCAAGGCCTTGTTCATGTGAGGCCTGGGCCCCACCCTGAGCCACATCCCCACTCTTGTCATTAACTCCTCAAGTATTATTTCTAATTTTGTAATTTATTATTTATAGTAGCACATCATTTAGAAGATTACCGCAAGTAAATTGTATTAAGGCTAAATTCCATTCTGTGGAATCGTATCCCAGTCTTGATAACTCTTGCTAAAAGTAGGCATTCACATAATGCACACAATCAGGACGGAGAACATTCCCACCACCCCAGGGAAGAAAAAGCCCCCTCAGGGACAGAGGTTATAGAATAACGGTGATGCAAACAGACTCTTATGTGTAAGGCTCTGAGGACCCAGGTTCAATCCCCAGCACCACCATAGGCCAGAGCTGAGCAGGGTTCTGGTAAAAATAAATAAATAAATAAATAATCTCTTTGGGCATCTGTTCCACCCCTGCTCCAGAGTTTTGTACAGGTGGAGAATTTTTATCTGTCCCCAGCTTCCACACTGCTGGGCCATCAGCACTCCTCAGAGCACTGTGCCTCTGAGTCTAGTCCCTTCCATTCTGAGTGGCCCTCCTTTACATCCTGGCTGTGCAGGGCTACTGACTGGCACTCATCGCAGGACTGCAGGCGCCTCACTCCTCTCCAACTTCTCCCTGTGGCCTGTATGTGGCCTGTGTGTGTGGCCTGGCCCTCGTGCTTACTTTCCCACTGCCGCCTGAGCCCCAATCCTCCCTTCCCCTCAGTCTTTTAAAACATCTATTTCCCTAGTGTCTGTCTGCTGCACCGGTCCCTGGCTTCCCATACATGGGCACAGGGCCTTGTGCTGGCACAGACACTCCTGTGAGCTCTACTCCAGACTGGCCTCAGGGAAGAACTGAGCAGCCAGTTCTCCTCCTCCTCCTCCTCCTTCATCTCCTCCATCTCCTTCTCCTTCGCCTCCTGCTGCTTCTTCTTCTTTTTCTGAAACAACTCATGTAAGAATAATCGAATTCTTGGTCCAAGAGTTAGCACAGTGGATAAAGCATTGAACCCACAAGTATGAGATCCTAAGTTCAGTCCCCAACACCACGTGTTCCAGAGTGATGCCCTGCTTCTCTCTCCTTCACGCTCTTTAATAAAAAAGAAACAAGGGGGTCGGGCAGTCACACAGCAGGTTAAGTGCACATGGTGCAAAGTGCAAGGACTGGCCTAAGGATCCCGGTTCAAACACCCGGCTCCCCACCTGCAGGGGGGTGGCTTCATGGGCGGTAAAGCAGGTCTGCAGGTGTCTGTCTTTTTCTCCCCCTCTGTCTTCCCCTCCTCTCTCTATTTCTCTCTGTCCTATCCAACAATAGCAGCAGCAATGACAAAAATAATAATAATGACAAGGGTAACAACAAGGGCAACAAAATGGGGAAAAAATGGACTCCAGGAGCAGTGGATTCGTAGTGCAGGCACCGAGCCCCAGAAATAACCCGGGAGGCTAAATAAATAATTAAATAAGAAACAAAATATTATATTGTTGCTGACACAATTTCTCATCTCCCCATGACAGGTGTCTGCAAATCACTCTCACCCCCCAATAGGCCCTTTTCCGCCATCATGCACCAGGGCCCCAAAGGGCCATCATGCACCAGGGCCTCCCTCCCAAACAAAGTGTGTTTAAACGGTCTGTTTCTCAGGCCAGGAGGTGCACAGCTGGTCGAGCTCTGCACTTGCATGCACGGGGTCCTGATGTTGATTCTGCGCCTCATGTGCCAGAGTGATGCTCTGGTTCTCACTCTCTGTTAATAAATGAATTGCTAGAAAGAGGAAGAAGAGGAGGAGGAGGAAGAAGAGGAGGAGGAGGAAGAAGAGGATTCTGTTTAGAATTCTGTCAGAAGAACTGCACACAAGGTGTATTTTTTAGGGAGTCTGGGGATAGCATAGCCGGTTAAGCGCATATGGCTCAAAGCTCAAAGACCGGCTAAAGGATTCCGGTTTGAGCTCCCGGCTCCCCACCTGCAGGGGAGTCGCTTCACAGGCGGTGAAGCAGGTCTGCAGGTATCTGTCTTTCTCTCCCCCTCTCTGTCTTCCCCATCTCTCTCCATTTCTCATCAATAATAACTACAACAACAACAAAACAAAAAAAAACAAGGGCAACAAAAGGTGTATTTTTACGGCAGGGGAAGGGTACACTAATACCCTTGCTAGCACGTTTTGCTCTTTCTGGGAGAGTCCAGGTTGTCTCTGCCTCCTGACACATGTAGGTGGACTTATGAACTAGGTCAAGGAAGAAGAGGCAAGGGGAGGAGAGATGGGCAGTGAGTCCCACATGGCCTGGGAGCCCAGTGACACAGCCACACAGAGAGCAGGCTTCATCCATATCAGAAGTGACAGGGTGAGGAGGATGGGCATTCCAGGGGAGTGGGCCTCTGCACATGTGCTGTGCGCAGGCCCAGGGATCTTGCCAGAGCTGGACACACACTGTGTCCAGGCCCACGGGTGCCACGCCCAGAGTGTTCAAGAACATCCTTCACGCGTGGAACACGCACAAGCCCATGTGTGCAGTGTGGACGTATGTACCTGGTTGTCATTTCTCCAGGGCTCATCTTCAGAGCATGTTTGTGTGTGTGTGTGTGTGTGTGTGTGTGTGTGTGTGTGTGGTGGGAGGGGGTGTCCCTGTGGTGCTGGTAGGGATTCTGCATGCAGGCTGTGGACACGTGTGTGTGATGTGTGTGCCAGTGAGGCTTTCACTCAGATCTCGGATTATTACATAAACCTGGGGTCTCATTGTGTGGGCTGATATCTTCAGCAAAACCCGTGTCCGTTGTGTGTGCTCGTGTGTGTGTGTGTGTGTGTGTGTGTGTGTGTGTGTCATGGTTCCCACAGCCCTCCCGTTACATTTGCAAATCGGGGTGTCTCTGTGGCTTGCACACTGCCTCCCCCTTCCTCAAGCCTGTTTGGAAACACCCTCCCCCCGCACAATGTGAGACATTCAGTGTGTGTGTGTGTGTGTGTGTGTGTCTGTGTGTCTGTGTGTTTTTGTGTGTGTGTGTTGGCCTTTTATTTTGCTCACTGTTCTGTGACAACAGAATGCCTTCCTTCCAGGCTTCCCTCCTCTTCCCCATTGCGGTCCTTTGGGGGCTCCAAGGGCGAGCCAGAGAAGGGTTACCTGGAGAAAACGGTTGCTAGGCAACCAAACACCAACCCCCCCCAACCCCCCCCCCCAGCACCACCAACCCAAAACTCCGTTCCAGGCCTGCGACCAGATTAGCATATTAATGAGGCTGTAATTTCCCCGAATTGTCTGCTCCTACACACTCAACTCACAGCACACTGGCCCAGGAGTTTGCTATGCAAATAAACTGGTTTTACAGACTGCGACTTAATTAACTCATCAAGTTCATCCTCCTAACAGAAAAGGCAGACGAACTACAGATTAATGAACCTGTGTTTGCTCGCTCCTCTCCCTCTCTCCCCAGCCACCGCCAGCTCTGGTCTCTTTTTTTTTCTTTTCCCCTCTGGCCCCTTTCTCTCCCTTCTCCTCCTCCACCAGGGAGCCCCCCCACCCCACCCCAATCCACCCCAATCCACCTGGGCTGCTTCTCAGCCTCTAACTCAACCCCCAGGCCCTCTCCTGCCCCCCTCCCCCCAGGGCCTCCCCTTCCTCACCCCTATTCTGAGCCAGTCTGCTGCTGGGCTCTAAGAATGGGGACACTGTCCCTTTAACGCGGGGAGCGTGCTGCCTGTATTTTTGACGTGCTTGACACAGGTTCCTGGTGGAGCCCCAGCCCTGATATTCAATCAGCTGCACACGGACCCTGGAAGCTCCGGCATTCTCCCCACCTGCGTGTTAATTAGAAACGCCGCCCGGCTGCCGCCCACGCTAATCAACTTCCCCACGGCCTGATGGAGGCACACCCCGCGAGGGGGCCTGGGAGTCCCCGGTGGAGAAGTTCCAGCTGCCCAGGAGGGAGGCTGGGAGCCCCCACCCTGACCCAGGAGGCAGCCGCTATGAACAGGAGGCCCGGTTCTCCTTAAAGCCCATTTTCTTCCTCTCTGGAGCTAGGAAGTCACCTCTTCCAGGAAGCCTTCTCTGCTTGAATGAAACTCACTGGGTGGAGCTAAACCTAGAAGAGGGGCCCAGTACCCCCAAGCCCCAGCCCCCACCCCCAGACCTCCCTACAGACAGGAACCCCACACACAACTTCATCAGCTCCTCTGGTGGAGTTTCTGACACCCCCCCTTCCATGTCCCAGTCCCCAAGTTCAGGCTGTTATTTCTCACGTGGATTACACACACACACACACACACACACACACACACACACACACACACACACACACACACCCTCTATCATGTCCTCCCAACCATTCTTCACTAGGCCACCACAGGAACAAAGCAGGTCCCTCCCCTGCTCAAACACCTTTGATGGCTTCCTGTGGTCCTCGGGATAAAGTCCAAAGGCAGCCTGGCATTCAAGCTCCCCTCCCCCCCAGCTGGCACAGCCTAATCTCCCTCTCCCAGCACCCCCTGTGAGCTGTGCTTCTGAAATATCAGTGGGTGTGAAAATCACTCACCCCTTCCCCCACAGCCTGCTTCTGTCACTCTCCGGTGGGCCCAGGAAGCTGCATCTTTTTGTCCTGTCTCCCAAGTAGGGTCCTTAGCTGTCCTGCAAAGCCTGGTGATGGTTTAGAAATGGGGGGTAGGGAGTGGGAGGATGAATGGGCCCAGATACTTACTCTTAACATCAGTCAACAGGTCAGGTGGGGATAAGCACAGCGTCCTAGAATCCTACCTCACTACCCTCTTAACTTGCTGTGTGGCCTCGGGCAAGTGGCATTCCCTCTCTGTGCCTCAGCTTCCCCATTGGCAGAAAGGACCCCCTTCTCAGGAGAGAAAAGATTGCAAGTAACCACAGAAAGCACCTGAAGCCTCCCTCCCCCAGGGTCAAGGTGATGAATCACTAGCTGATTGTGAGGCAGGATGTGGTCAGCCCCGGGGTGGGCATGGGGTGTGCCTGGGCAAGCCCGGTGCTGGGTACACAGTAGGTGCTCATGAAGTGACAGTTTAGCCGAGATGAAAAGTAGATCCCTGGGCTGGGGTGACTGCATCCTAGTTCTACCAAAGGCTTTCCTGCCTGAGGTTCTGAGGTGCCAGGTTCAATCCCCAGCACCACCAGAAGCCTGAGCTGAGCAGGGCTCTGATCTGTCTTTCTGTTTCTCTCATTAAAATATAAAATAAATAAGATATTGGAGAGGGGGAGAAAGAAAGGAAAGAAAGAAAAGAAAAGTGAGTGGTGAGGGAAGAAGAGTGTAGAGAAGCTTCCTTCTGGAATCCTGGAAGCAAACAAGCATCCTCTCTCTCTCTCTTTCTCCCTCTCCCTCTCTCTCTCTCTCTCTCTCTCTCACACACACACACACACACACACACTCAGACACACAAGCACAGATAGCTGCTCACCTGCACAGACTGACACAGACACACGCCTCCCACTCACATGTGAGCAGACATACACACACACACACACACACACACACACACACACACACGCACTCACATACAGGCACACACCATCTCACTTTATCCTCCCGTGCCAGACCCTGCAGCTGCCTCCCCTTCTCTGTACGAAGCCACTGTGTCTATTTGAAAAGTGTCAGGAGTTGGTTAAATAGCATCACCCCACCCTCCTCCTCCATCCATCACTGATGCCTTCAGCCGCAGGGCCTCCTTCATCGAGGCCTTTCCTGCACAGAGGGGACAGCCTCAGCCCCTGGTTGAGAGGATGGAGAGTTGGGAGGGGGGTTCCAAGTCCCCAGGCTTGCACAGCAATCATGGCCCCGCCCTGCAGAGGAGAAGGTGGAGGCTCCAAGAGAAAAGGACCTGCCAGAGCTGGAAGGTCATCAGCAGACGGCCCCAGAGACTGTGGGAGGGCCAGGGAGACAGCTCAGCGTCAGGGTGCAGGGCCTGTGGGGGGGCATGACCCACTCACCATTTATCAGAACTGAGCAGTGCTCTGTCCTCTCTCTCTCTCTTTCTCTTTCTCAAATAAATGTTAAAAAAAATTAAAAGAGGGAGTTGGGCGGCAGCACAGCGGGTTAAGCGCACGTGATGCAAAGCGCAAGGACCAGTGTAAAGGATCCCAGTCCGAGCCCCTGGCTCCCCACCTGCAGGGGAGTCGCTTCACAGGTGGTGAAGCAGGTCTGCAGGTGTCTATCTTTCTCTCCCCCTCTCTGTCTTCCCCTCCTCTCTCCATTTCTCTCTGTCCTATCCAACAACGACTACAACAATAACTACAACAATTTTTTTTTAAAAAAAGGGCAACAAAAGGGAATAAATAAATATTTTTTAAAAATTTTAAAAAGCACAGCACTGGGGACTGGGAGGAGAGAGGATGAGAAGAAAGAGAAGAAAAGGAAGAAGGGGGTGGAATAACCGGGAGCGTCAACAACACCTGGCAGCAAAAAAGAAATAAAATGAAACGAACAAGTCAAATGGCACATTTTGTGTTAGATTCACTCTCCTACAATAAGGGAGAAAGGCCTGATGGGTGGAGAGTGGAAGGGATGGAGTGGCCAGTGTGCCTTTGTCCAAGATCCTTGTAGCCACAGCTTGTCACCTAAGGAGCTTCAATGGCACCATCAGAACGGGAGAGCCAGCCCAGCACCTTGGCTCACCCCTGCCCCAAACCTGAAACATCTGGCCCAGCAGTGGGTGAGGAGGTGAGAGCCCAGGGCCCAGCATGGGAACATGGGTCCACACTCTAGCCCTACCCACCTGGCCTTGGGGCCCTGGGTTTGCTTTTTCAGACTCGCATATTTAAGAATCTTGAGAAAGAGGGAGCCAGAGGGAGGCCTGGAGCACTGCCTGGCTCTGGAATACAGTGGTAAATGTGCTCTGTCACTTAATTTGGGACTCTACCCACTTGATCTATCTCCCAGCCTTGGGTTCACGACCTTACTTCTCCAGGTCCGGCTTCCACACCTGATGAGCAGAGATCAGAACATCACCTGCCGGGGGCTGGGTGGTGGCACACCTGCTTGAGTGCATGTTACAGTGGACAAGGACCCAGGTTTCAGCCCCCGGTCCCCACCTGCAGGGGGGAGCTCTGCACGTGGTGAAGCAGGGTTACGGGTGTCTCTCTCTGTCTCTGTTCCTCTCTATCTTCTCCTTCCCTCTCAATCTCTGACTGTCTCTCTCCAATAAGCAAATAGAGATAATAAAAATGAATGAATGAATGAATGAATGAATGAATGAATGAATGAAGCAACATCACCTGCCGCATAGGCTGCTGGGAGGACTCATCATCAAAAGGGGAGGAAAGAGTTCTCTAGAATTCACTGGGAGAAGTCATTGAGTCCCAGCCTGGGCTCCCTCCTCTCTCCTGCTTTCTGCTCCCTACTGGCTCTTCCTCACCTTCCTCTCCTGTTTCTTTTCTCACTCCCTTTTCTTTTCTCTCTGCTCCCCCCACCTTGGGTTTTGGGTGGATGGTGTGAGGAGTGCAAGCAGCAGGAGAGTCTAAGGGGAGCTCTGCAGCCACCATCTTGGAACCTGGCTGTGCCTGCTGCTGGGTTTTGGTCTCACATCAGAGGCACCTGCCAGCTCCCTGCTGGGACTCACCTGCTAAGGAGCCACGTGGCCCCTTGTTCCTGGCTTATGGGAGAGTGTGGCGAGAACCCCGGTCTTGTAGGAGCTGGCCCAGGACTCTCTATGGGCTTGTTCACTGCTCATACCCCAACCCAGTTTGACAGTCCTCCCCAGAAGGCTGAGAAGACAGCATAATGGTTCTGCAAAAAGACTTTCCTTCCTGAGGCTCTGAGATCCCAGGCTCAATCCCCAGAGCTCAGCCAGAGCTGAGCAGGGCTCTGGTCCCTCACTCTGTATATCTCTCCTCAATAATAATAGTAGTAGTAATAATAATAATAATGTAGGGCAGGGATAGATAGCATAATGGTTATGCAAAGAGACTGTCATAGCTGAGATTCCAAAGTCCCACCATAAGGCTGAGCTGAGCAGTGCTCTGGTAAAATAAATAAACAAATAAAAATAATGTAGAAGAGGGGGCCAGGCCGTAGAGCAGGAGGTTAAGCGCACACGGCGCGAAGCACAAGGGCCGGAATAAGGATCCCGCACTATCTCAGCATAGGACCAAGCACACCCATCCATCTCAGAGCTGTGGAGCTTCCGTTTCAGTTCTCTCCCCCTGGGCCCTCCACCTCCATGACTGGTTGGCTCCGTAGTTCTCAGCTTCTATGTCACACCAGAGACCTGAATCTCAAGCAGCCCCCTGCTCTGTCACCATCCTGTTACCCGAAAGGGGTCCTCTTGTGGGCGCTTTCGTTGACCTGACTGTTTTTGCACTGAGCAGTGGTTTGAATGACTCCTCCTGGCGTGGCATTCGGTGACAGCTCTGTGTCAGTGTCACACGTACTACTCACCACCTCCACAACCCACCCTCCACCCCTGACCCCACAAAGGTAGAGATCATCTGCAAGATTTCAGCTTGGACTTATTTATTAAAGCTTTATTCATGGAGCCGGGTGGTGGCATATCTGCTTGAGTGCACATGTGACCATGCACAAGGACCTGAGTTCAAGCCCCTGGCCCCCATCTGCAGGAGAAAGCTTCCTAGTGGTGAAGCAGGGCTGCAGGTGATATAATAAATTCTTTTATGTTTATTTTATTTATTTATTCCCTTTTGTCGCCCTTGTTGTTTTATTCTTGTAGTTATTATTGTTGTTGTCATTGTTGGATAGGACAGAGAGAAATGGAGAGAGGGAGGGGAAGACAGAGAGGAGGAGAGAAAGACAGACACCTGCAGACCTGCTTCACCGCCTGTGAAGCGACTCCCCTGCAGGTGGGGAGCCAGGGTTCAAACCAGGATCCTTATGCTGGTCCTTGTGCTTTGTGCCACCTGCGCTTAGCCCGCTGCACTACAGCCCGACTCCCATGATATAATAAATTATATATATATATATATATATAATAAATTATATATGTGTTATTGGATAGATACAGAGAAAATTGGGGGAAGATAGAGGGAGAGACTAAGAGAGACATCTGCATCCCTGATATACCGCTCATGAAGCTTCCCCCTTGTAGCTGGGGACCAGGGGCTTGAAACCAGGTCCTTGCACACTGCAGTGTGTGTGCTTAACCAGGTGCACCACTGCCTACCCCTCCTCCTCTCTCTAGCTCTATCTCTGTCTCTATCTCCCCTTCCCTCTCAGTTTCTCTCTGTCTCTATCCAAAATAAATAAATAATATTTTTTAAAGCTTTATTCATTTATTTATGAGACGGAGAACCAGAGCATCACTCTGGCAAATGCAATGCTGGGGAAGGAAGGTGGGACCCCACGCACATAAGTCCAGCTCTCTCTCTTTTGCACCCCCCCCCACCAGCTGCTCCTCTTCTGTTCGTGGCTGAGTAGTGTTCCCTTGCATTTCTGCAACACCTGCTCCATCCGCTCAGCCCACGGTGGGTGTGTGAGAGGCGTCTACAGCTCAGGGACAGAGAATGAACTGCCCTGGACCTCGGCATCCCCAGCTTATCTCTCTGAACCTGTGTTTCCAGTCTCCGATGAATGCTGACAGGTGGAAGGGCCAGATTGTGTGGCCAGTCTGTGTTTGGTCTCCTGAGGGTGCTCCGATCTGTATTCTGAGGAGGCTGGACCAGTCTCAGCCCCCCATACCCAGCAATGCTCAGGGGGCTCTTGTCCCTCCCACCCCTGCCAACATCACGGTGCCCTGTCTTGTTGGCAGTCGCACATCTGCTGGTGGGATTGGCTGTTCCCACTGGCCTGGGCTGGCCTCTCCTGACAGTGGGCAGCAGGGAGCGTCCTCTGCCACGTGTGTCTCTGGTGCCTCGATTATGTCTCTTTGTCTCCCTGTCCACAGCAGGGTTCAGCACATGACAAGTGCCAGTGTCAACACCAGTCAGGGACTGGGCAGGGGTTTCTGGGTCGGTGCCCCTGATGTGTGACAGTGAGGACCTGGGCTGCATCACCAGCACCACGCGACAGAAATGACGACAGGACAGAGGGCTATAGCTCCCTGGGCTGTGGGGAAGAGCTTTGTGTGCTGTTTTTGCTCTCTCTCTGCTTCTATCTACCTCATAAAAAGAAGAAGAAGGAAAAAGGCTGGGAAGCTGGCTCAGCAGTAGGGAGCATGCGGGAGACTCTGGCACTGTAGAAAAAATGAAACGAAATAAAATAGGCATCGGTTATCTGCACGAGTGAGCAGAGACTGAGTTTTAGAAGGGTGAAATGGTAGTTCTGAGGCTTGCAGTCTGCAGTGGACACCAGTGGTCTGTACATAACCTGTACACACACACACACACACACACACACACGGTGAGTGATATGTCATCCTGCAGCAGCCCCAACAGTCAGCAAAACTGATCTTTGTCATGGGCATGACCCAGGTTCAAGCCTTGCTCCCGCCACCTTCAGTGAAGGAAGCTTCAGTGCTGTGGTCTTCCTCGCTCTCTGCTCTCTCTGCCTTTCTGTCTCTAACAAAATTTTTTAAAAGACTGATATTTTTTATAGATACTGATATTTTTATATTTATTTATTTATTTCCCTTTTGTTGCCCTTGTTGTTTTTCATTGTTGTTGTAGTTATTATTGTTATTATTGATGTCATCTTTGTTAGATAGGACAGAGAGAAATGGAGAGAGGAGGGGAAGACAAAGAGGGGGAGAGAAAGATAGACACCTGCACATCTGCTTCACCGCCTGTGAAGCGATTCTCCTGCAGGTGGGAAGCCGGGGGCTCGAACCGTGATCCTTAACACCAGACCTTGCGTTTTGCGCCACGTGTGCTTAACCTGCTGCGCTACCGCCGGACTCCCGATACTGATATTTTTTTTAAAGACTGATATTATCAGCTCTGGCTTATCGTGGTGTGAGGAATTGAACCTGGGACTTTGGAGGCTCAGGCATTAGTCTGTTTGCATAACCATTATGCTCTTTCCCCTGCCTTCAAGACTGATCTTCTATGATCTGCCAGTCCTTATCTGCCACTCAGGACCCTTCTGAACAAACCTGATTCCCCCACTAACTGGCAACCCTCAACATCTGTCAGGTCAGGACTGGGTGGTGGTGCACCTAGTTGAGCATACACATTACAGTGCTCAAGGATCCAGGTTCAAGCCCCCAATCCCCACCTGCAGGGGGGAAAACATGAATGATAGAGCAGTGTTGCAGTCTCTCTCTCTCTCTCTCTCCCTCTCCCTTCCCCCGCCTTCCTCTCTGTCCTAGCAAATAAAATAAATAAAGAAATAAAACATTTTTTAAAATGGAGGAAGAAGAGGAAGAAGACGGAGGAGAAGGAGGAGGAAGAGGAGGAGAAGGAGAAGGAGGGGAAAGAAGGTGAACAAGGAAGAGAAGCAGCAACCATCTTCAAAGCCAGGGCCAGTGCAGGAGACTCCACTCTTCTCGCTCTCCCCCGCCAACCCACAAAAAAAATAAAAGGGGCAAAAAGTCATATTGTTCATGGTCTAGAAAGGCATTAAGGGAAATGGCTGAAAGTCATGGGAAACCCAGAGGCCAAACATCATTCTTCAAAAGGCCAACGTCTGGCTGTTAAGATGCCCAAGGAGTAGCCTGGCCTGGGAGGTGCCTGGCAGTCACTGTACCAGCCCCTTCCCCACAGGACACCCACCCAAACTCTCCCTCACAAGACTCAGCAAAAGATAGCCTGAGGAACTTCTTCTCACAGTCTCGGATTTTTTTTTTTTTTGTAGTTCCAAGTTTTCGCTATGTTGGGAGAAGCTATCAGAACAGGCCTCTGACCTAGTGGGGGTTGTATTGTTATACAGGGAACTGGGGAATGTTATGCACGTACAAACTATTGTACTTACTGTTGAATGTAAAACATTAATTCCCCAATAAAAAAAAAAAGGAGACATTAACAAAACCATAGGAGACATTAACAAAACCACACAATCCCCACCACCAGATCTCCGTATCCCATCCCCTCCGCTGATAGCTTTCCTATTCTTTATCCCACTGGAAGCATGGACCCAAGGCCATTGTGGGGTGCAGAAGGTGGAAGGTCTGGCTTCTGTAATTGCTTCCCCGCTGAACATGGGCGTTGACAGGTCGATCCATACAAAAAAAAATAAAAACAGGCCTTTGTATCAAAGCTCCCCTGGCTAGTACTTGAATAATGGCTCTGGGGCAGAGTGCAAGACTGGCCTGCCTGAGAACCTTCACAACACCACCTGTGACAGAGCAGAGAGTGCACGGTCTTTCTACTTTTAGAAATAAATCAGAATGAATCTTTTTTTTTCTTTCCAGTTTCACACCCCCTTGTAGGAGTGATTCCTCCATCCTTTCTCATTCTTTTCATTTCGGGGGGGGGGGTGGAGGGAGGGAGGGAGGAGAGACACCACAGAACCCACTCCACCATCTGTGGCTGGCGCTTCCTTGGTGCCACATGCAGGGCTCCTGTGTGGTGCCTGGGGCTCGAACCTGGGACGTAATGCTTGGTAAGGTGCTCTTTCTACATGGTGAGCTAGCTGAAATTCTGGGACATATACTCAATAGAGTATTACTCAGTAATAATAAAAAAAAAATGATAGTGTCCTTTGGGATAAAGTAGGTGGAATTGGAGAAGATGATGCTCAGTGAAGCGAGTAAGGAGGTGAAGGACAATACGGAATGGCTTTAATCAGATGCGGAATACAGAGCAATGAACATGCACATGTGAAAAAGGAATGTCAACTTTTATCTAAGACTGTGGGAGAACTAGAGTGGTTATCTAAGGGGGTGGGGTAGGGACACAGACCCTTGGTGACAAGGAAATAAAAATAAATAAATATGGGAGTCGGAAGGTAGCGCAGTGGGTTAAGCACACGTGGCACAAAGCACAAGGACCATAAGGATCCTGGTTCGAGCCTCCGGCTCCCCACCTGCAGAGGAGTCGCTTCACAGGCGGTGAAGCAGGTCTGCAGGTGTCTATCTTTCTCTCCCCCTCTCTGTCTTCCCCTCCTTGCTCCATTTCTCTCTGTCCTATCCAACAACATCAATAACAAGAATAAAAAACAACAAAGGAAACAAAAGGGAATAAATAAATATTAAAAATAAATAAATAAATATAAAAATAAATTTAGGGGCCAGGTAGTGGCACATCTGGTTGAGTGCACATGTTACAGTGCTCAAGGACCCAGGTTCAAGCCCCCATTCCCATCTGCAGGAGGAAAGCTTTGTAAGTGGTGAAGCAGGGCTGCAGGTCTCTCTCTCTCTCTCTCTCTCTCTCTCTCTCTCTCCCCTCCCTCCCTCCCTCCCTCCCTCTCCCTCTCTATCTCCCCCTTCCTCTCAATTTCTGGCTGTCTATCGAATAAATAAAGATAATAAAAAATAATGAACAGTAAAGAAAATAATAAAAATAAATTTAAACACCTCCAGCCTGGCCCAGTAGCTGGTTTCATTCTGGCCCAGACCCAGCTCCCCTTCCAGCATCCTCCAAACCCTCTCTGAGCCATGGCATCCGTGGAGCACAGCTCAAAGCCAGCTGCCCTGGGTGTTGGGTGACAGGAGTGAGACACAAAGGGACAAGTCCTGTGTGGTTCCAGGGAAACCAGGTCCTGGAAAATGCAGACTTGCCCACAGGGCTCAGGCGGGTGAAGGAGGTCGCTTGGGGCCAGGAGAGGTTGCGACGGTGTTGCCGTGACCACCGTGTGGGGCAGTGCAGACACTCTCTCTCCCCCAGCTGCACCCCGGAACTATCACAGTCCACTGTGGCTTTGGGTCTAAGCACAGCTGCACCCCCAGAACCAACTCCCTGCAAAGGCTGCAAGCTCCCCACCTCCTACAAGGGCCTGGATCAATTGCTCACTGTTCAGTGGGTATCTACTATGAGCCATGTGTGGGCAGCATATATGGACAAGCCCCAGCCCTGCCTGGGTCTAAATCCCAGGGTGGGGGGGCAGCTATGGGGGACACCCTTAGTTCCCACAGGTCACCCCACCAAACCTTCCAGATCCCCAGCCTCCCTTCATTGCTGAGGAAGACTAAGTCTCGATTCACCCCTCTCCTTTTCATGGTTCCTTTGCCCCAGTAGGAAGCAGAACCCAGAACTTCTGGTTAGCCATCCAACACCCCTCTTGAGGAAGCTGTGGCCCATAGATGTTAGGCTGGGCATGCACAGTCCCCAATTCAGAGACGGGGAGAGGCGGGTGCAGCACAGAGAGCGCTGCCTGCCAGCGATGGTGGTTTGCCCCTCAACACCAGTCGTCTCCCCTCCCCACGCAGGCTCCAGAGGAGGCTCAGAGAGGAGGCTCAGGGAATGTGGGGTCTTTCTGCTGCTGTGGCCAGGAGACGGGAGGATTCTGGGGTCCCCCTCAGCCCTCTTCACCAGCAAGTAGAAAAATCAAGGCCGCTGTCTGCTCAGGGCTCCCCCTGTTTGTTTGTTTTTAAAAAAATAGTTTTATTTGTTTATTATTGGATAGAGACAGAGGGAAATTGAGAGGGGAGGGGAAGACAGAGAGGGAAAAAGACAGAGAGACACCTGCAGCCCTGCTTCACTGCTAGTGAAGCTTTCCCCCTGCAGGTGGGGACCAGGGGCTTAAACCCAGGTCCATGTGTGCTTAACCAGGTACACCATTGCCTGGTCCAGGGCTCCCACTGTTTGTTGAGTGTAAGTGACTCTAAAGGGAAAACTTGAGGGGTGACCAGGACTCACATTTAAAGATTCACACCACAGGTGGATGTGAAGAGATAGCTCATCAGGTAGGGCTCCCACCACCAGGCCACAAGTGAAACCCAGGTTCAAGCCTCCACATCCCATGGAAGATGCCAGGGTGCCAAGGGAAGATTTGGGGCTGGAATGTCTCTCCCTCTCTGCTTCTTTGTCTACTCAACACCAGGG
>NC_080167.1:11860474-11891047 GCF_950295315.1 Erinaceus europaeus
GGGGATCTATGAGAAGCCAGAGAAAATATCTTCAGATCTGTGCACACTAAAATGGGTGGACCCCCTCCTAGAGGGCATATGTGTGTTTTGTTTTTGTTTGTTTGTTTTCTCCCCTGTGCAAACTTCTTTAGACAAGTGCTGTATACAAATCAGAGGAATCAATGCTTGGTTTATATGCCACACTGAACATCCAGATAGCATCCTGCACACTAACAAGAATGAGGCACCAGGTTAACTCTTCAGTGCCTAAGCTTTCAAAAAGGAATCACCATCCTGAGACGAGCATAACATAACGGTCTCAGACCTCAACTCTACTTCAAAAGGTTAAGTCAACTTAATACCCATGACTCTGACTCAGACATAGCAATACCTACCTGTGTGGGTCCACCTTCATTTGTGACCAGTACTCCCAGGTCTTGGATATATGTATTGACTCAAGAAGTTAAAATGCCCAGGATATGATACTCCAGATATTCCAGCTGCTCAGCCTCTCCTCTCTTTTGGATAAACCAAATGGGGATGGCTATAATATCTGTTCCTGTTTCATCCCAGGATTGTAAGCATATATTTCCACTCCTTTTGGAAGGTGGGGGGTAGGGATAACTATTTGTGTCTTTTTTTTTTTAGCACATTTAAAATACACCTTTCCATCATTTATTAGGGAAGAAAAGAGAAGACAATGTTCTTTCATCCATCATTTTGTTCTTTGATATAGACATAGACACCTGGGTACAAGATGTAGTTTCTAAGGAAAGACAAAGCAGGGATTAATACAGGAGGTGGCCAGAATCAGAGTGTGGGGCTTGTGGGGGGGGGGTGGCTAGAAGAAAGATGCTGGTAGGTGCAGGACCCAGCCACCCAACCCCACCCCTGGTGCTGGGCGCGGGCTTGGAGAGCTCCTGCCTTTGTCTTGGTCCAAGCTTGGGGGGCAAAGACCAGTGGAGGAGGAAGAGGAGGAGGAGGAGGAGGAGGGAGAGGGAGAGAGGGAGAGAGGGAGAGGGAGATGGGGAGAGAGAGAGAGAGAGAGAGAGGGAGAGAAAGGGTTTTCCATCCTCACCCCGCATCACCCGAATTCGGTCTCGAGGCTCACCCGACCATGGAGCCGGCTGGTTTTAACTCAGAACCTCATATCTGTCTACATGGCACAGGGCTGGGGTTGGAATTCGTTTTGCTTTGGTCTCCTGGAGGCCCAGCCGCTCTCAGTCTATCTCCAAACTCCCATCCCCAGTGACTCCCCCCTCCCCCTACCCCCCCCCCACAAACATTTTTCCCTGGGTCTGTCTAACGCTTCACTGGTGCATATCAGGACTGTGGACACACCCGGGCACCTCGACCAGCTGCGCTTCACCCCAAAACCTGCAGCATCAACTCCCTGCGAGGGAGACCCAGCCGCCAAGAAGAAGCAGCTCGGGAAAACAAGAAAGGGTTTTTCTCCCTGCAACCAAGGCGCCCAAAAGTCAGGAATGGGGTCGGGCCGGACACTTCCCTCCTCCCCCCCCTTCCTCCTCCTCCTCCTCCTCCCCCAGGCAGGCAGGCCCAGCAGGAAAAGCATCAGCCTGAAGTCAATCATCCGCTGAGGTTAAAAAAAAAATCCTGGACCCTTTCGTAGAAGCCAGGACGAAAAGGGATTCTGCCCTGTTTCTCCTCTGCCCGCAAGTCACACCAAGGGGTGTGACCAGGAGCTGGGGAAGCTTGGGCACACACTCATGCACACAGAGACATACTCCAGCACAGGGTTCACTCAGTCCCGCTCTTCCGCCAAACACAGCAAAGTTGGCTACCAGGCTACAATTTCTTCTCCCCAGACTCATTTCCCAAGCAGACAACGGAAAATAGGCTACACACACACACACACACACACTCCCTCTCTGGTCACCTGCAGATCTAGTAGGAGGAAAGAGATGCCCCCACCCCTACCCCCAAGAAAAGCTCAGGGCAGTGGGGTGCAGTATAGCTCCACAGCCCTGCCTACCCGGAGCCCCCCAGCCTACTCCATCACCAACACCCACTCAAAAATAAATAAAACAACAAAAACAACATCTGGAACTTTTCTTTAAACAGCCTCCAGTCTTCTCCCCTTTCCAAAAAGACCTGGAGCAGGAAGGCACCCGCCAGCAGCTGAGTGAGGACTTCCCAGGACAGAGTGGTTTGTCCCCCACAGAGGGTGCTGGCAGGGTAAACTCACTCGCCTGCGGAGGATGAGGCTGGGGGGTTGACTTCCCAAGTCCCTCTCCCCACCCCAGTTGCCTGGGGGAGAACCCCTCTACCCCCCACCCTCGTCTGCCCTCTTCTCTCCTGGCTGTTCAGCCTGCCCGACTGACTGCAGTGTAAACCAAACCGTAAACCACCGCTTGCGGGTAGACCCTCCTTTTAACACCTTCTAAACAAAGGCTAATGAGGCCACTGCATTACTCCATCAACACAGGATCATTAGCAGCCGGAGGACACAACACACAGTGCAAACACACACACACACACACACACACACACACACACACACACCAGCCCCAGTGCCAAACTCAGGGAGTCTAAAGGAACCCCGACCAGGCTAACAAAAACCGGAGATGAGGCCGCAAAGGGACTGGAGAAGAAAGGAGAAGAGGATGGGAGGAGAAGAGAGAGAAGGAAGGGGAGTCTGGCAGAGCAACAAAGAGGAAAAAAAAGGGGGTGCAGCATGGTTAGGGTCTGAGGGTGGGGGGGCTTTATCTGGGGATGAGGGGTCTCTGGAGGAAAGACCTATCTTTGGGGTCCAGGCATCTTCGGAGAAACATCCTCCCCACCCCCAGCATCAGTGGGGTTAGAGAGGCCTGAGGATAGGGCCCATAGCCCCATGTACCAGCACCGTCCAAGGCTGCCTGCCCCCCAGGAAGCTGAGGGCCAGGGCAGGCCTGGGAGAGAAGGAAGAGGACATAGGCTACTCTGAGCTTGAGCTCAGACCCGGGTGGCTGGTTGGGATCCTGGCTTACTGGTTTTCCCATGAACAAAGGCCCTGGCACTTCCCTCACAGGTGAGAACTGCCTAGCACCTTCCCTCAGTCCCCACCTTTGGACCCCCAATCCAGCCCCAGAAGGACCAACATCCTCTGCCTGCACCTGCCAGAGACTAGACAGGACCAGGGCAGCCCGATGATGGTGGACATTCCATACAGGGGGACTTGCGGGAAGGAGAAAGAGGGCTCTACCCCACCTAGCCCAGGCCAAGGCCTGCCAGGTGCCAAAGTGGCCAGTCAGCCTCCCAGGCCCAGAGCACCCACACCTGAGGCCTGTCCAGAAGCATCTGGCGAGGGGGGCGGGGAGTTTTCTGGGCCCAGTGCCATGGTGCCTACTCTCATCTGAAGATCACCTAAAGTTCCAGGCAGGTGCCGGCTAAGGCTGGGTTCCACTCAGCATCAGAGGAGGGAAGGGAGGAGGGGGGCTTGAAGGGAGGAGTGTTGCTGAGTAGAAGACAGGACGGGATGGAGAGGAGGAAGGAGAGAAAGAGGAGAGAAAGGAGGAGAGGAGAGGAGAGGAGAGGAGAGGAGAGGAGAGGAGAGGAGAGGAGAGGAGAGGAGAGGACGGGGAAGGGAAGGGAAGGGCTTCCTTCTTTCTTTCTTTTTTTTTTTTTTTTTTTTTTTTATTAACCGTCCAGGGTCGGACCTGCCCAGTTAAGCAGACCATTAATTATGCCTTGCGAGAAAAGCCCGGCTCCCAGCACCCATACCCCGGCGCCCATTTCCCCCGGGTTCCTGTGCGCGGGCCCTGTCCTTGCCTGAACTCCGAGGGAGCTGCCCACAGCCGGTAGCCACCCCACGCTCCGCCACGGGGCCCCTCACAGCCTGGGCCAGAAAGTGCGCCCGTAGCCGGTTCTGTCACCACCCCACGCGGCCAGGGCGCCCGCGATGCAGCAGGGATCCACCCCAGATCCTGGGCGTGCAGAGTTGGGGACCCCGCGACAAGATACTGGGGCTCCTCCAGTATCTCGAGGCTCCGGGCGGCTTCCTGGCGGCGGCGGCGGCAGCGGGCGCGGCGGGGCGCTGAGTGTGTGTGCGCTGCGCGGCCTATATTTACACCCCAAACAAAATAATTACACTTTTGTCGGAGGGAGAAGCCAATGATTAGGCGCGCGGGCTCTTTGCGGCAAAAAAAAAAAAAAAAAAAAAACACAGTTTCTCAGTGGTACACCAGTATAATTTTTCACGGCTGGCTGAAATCAAAGAGGGGAGGTAATGAATGCGGCGAGCAATTTAAATTTACAATTTGTAACGTGCTCGCCGCCGCCGTGAAGCAGGGCCGGAGCCGCTCGCGGGCGCCCACGCCGTTTGTTTAATGTTAACACCGCACTGGCTGCTGGGGGAGGGGGGCCCCAGCATGGGGTGGAAGGGGGATTGGATAAGGGGGGTGATCCGAGTCAGGGGAGACCGCATCACCCCAGAAGCCGAGGGGTGGAGAGGGCCGGGGGTGAGCGAGGCTCGGTGCCTCCTTGCGCGCCCAGCCGCCACTCCCGGCTTCGCTGCGGTCCAGAGCCAGCGGACAGTCAGGGACCTGGGAAAAGGTCCCCGCTTCTTGCTCGGCTGCAGAGGCCCTGGCGGGAGGGAGAGTGCCCGGTGCGGAAAGGGCGCCGGGGACGGAGAGCTCGCCCCAGCCATTGCGGGGAGACGTGCACCCGGCCTGGAGAGCCGGCGCCCACAGCCTCGCAGCCCAGGCGCAGTGGCTCACACCCCGGCCGACGCGCCTTCTCACCAGCAATTAAGTCCCCAACTCGAGAGGGAATCTGCGGGCCTCGTGTTACTAACTCGTCGGGGCTTAAGTGATTGGAAACAGATTATTGTCGTATTTGTCTTTTGTCTGTTTTACTTATCCCGCCGCCGTCTATCGCCAGCATTGGTGGCGCTCTGGGTTAGGTTCCTAGGAGCGCATTCCGGCAGCGGCTGGCTGGCAGCGGGGACTGCGCGCGTTGACCCTGTTAAGACACAAGCGGCTGTTAGTCGCAGAGCGCAGAGGGGGGTTCGAGGCCCTGGCGCCATCTGTGCTGCGCTGGAACAGTGTGTTTGCGGGCGGTTCTTCTAAGAGTTGGGCTGCTTGAGTCTGGGAGGTAATGTGTGTCTTGGAAAAAGAGGAGGGGGTGCTGGTGAAGGCGGAGGAGGCTTCTAGTCACCTAAGCATCAGCAAGGAGGCTCTGGACAGGGCTTGGGCTGTACCGAGGGCCTGGGGTAGGGACAGTGACCCGTCAACGTGGGTGCAAGAGGCAGGTGACCAGATGGGGCTACTGCAAAAGGGGCCTTAGATCCACAGGCCAGATGCCCAGCCCACCTGGTGTGTGTGGGGGTTCCTGGTACCCCCCCAATATGCCCCACAGCTGCTGGGCAGGTCATCACATTCAGGAGGTAAAAACAGGTGGATCTGTCCCCCGTGGAGCCAGTACAGTACTGGAGGGCGGGGAGAACAGAGTTTGGGGAGACCAATTCTTTGGCTGTTTATTGGGGAGTCTGGGGAATCTCAAAGAGCCCCAGCCAGAGTCCCAGAGAAGGCTGTCAGATGCGGGCCTGTAACAATCTTGTGTGAGTCTTCCCCTGGCACTCCCCAAATCCACACAGCAGTGACAAGAACAGGTCTGGATGCTCAAGGAGAGAAAGAAAGAAAAACAGAGAGGAGAGAAACAAAAAGCAGAGAGAAATAGAGAAAGTCATGAGGAGAGTGAGGGGGAGAGAAATAACGGAAGGTGGACATGAAAGAAAGGAGAACAAATGTGCAAAGAATTTGAGAGAGAGGGAGAGAGCAGTGAGACAAAGACCGCTTGCTCGGCCGTTTCCTCCCTCCACTTGGGGTCTCCTTTCTCCCAGCTGGAGCTCAAGGGCCCTTCAAACCCCCAGGAGGGGAGGACCAGGTGCTGACAACCCCCACCCTCACCCCAAACTGGAGCTGGGAGAGGAGCCCTCCCACTCAGGTCAAGCCCAGACGGCTCTCCCCAGCCACAGCACCTGTGCCCTGCAAGCCCAGAGGTGCCACGGAACACTTCCTGCAGGAGTGCCCGTTTGGGGCTTGTTTTCAGAGGCCCAGATGTGGGTCCCTGTCCCACACAGCAGCTGTGCCTGTCACTGCCCACTCCCCAGCCAGGTGACCAGCTCTGGGGACTCTCAGAGGGACAGTGCTGGGCCTGGGGAGGAATCGGGGAAGCAGTGTTTGAGTGTCCGCCAAAGAAATACACCAACGCGGTCAGCCACAAATTCTGCTCCTCCAAACCCACAAACACTGACCCCCCCACACACAAACTAGCAGGAGCTGAAGAAGGAAACTATTGCTAACCACACACACACACACACACACACACACACGTAGACATGCGAATACAGTCAAAATCCTGCATTAACACACTCAACCCAGCTTAGCTTCTCTCTCTCTCCCTCTCTCCTTCTCTCTGATTTGGACTCACTGTCACAATGAGGTCCACACACGCTTGCACAAGTGACCTGACACAAATATGTCCACACACACACACATGCAGGTGCCAGAGTGTCCTCCTAGATTACAATACTGAACAACTAGTTAGAAAAGGGAGTGTGGGAATGCCAATAAACAGTAAGAGACTCAATCCTGAGCCCAGACTCGCCAGAACCTACACTGTCCTCTGGTTCCCGCTGGTGGGCCCCAGCCCACCCACCTCAGGACCCCAGCGCCCGCCCACCCTCCTCTAAAGGAAAACCTCAGCTTTGCCTTCTCAGCCTCAGGAACGCCAGCGGGCACTGTCTGGGTAACCCCTGGGAAAATCACCCCAGTTCGCTCCCTCCCTGGCTCTCCCCAGACTCCCACTTGGTGCTCAGACTCAGCGAGGAAAAATACTCCTTGCTCCACATTCCCGCGCTCTGGCCAGGCTGGGGCCGCACTCCCCCTGTGCAGCCTATGGACTGCAGCCTCCCCCGCTGCCGGCCTCCAGGCTTCAACCTCTCCGCAAGGCCTTGAAATCAGGGCGAGAAGAGAGGGGCCTGTGCCACCACGAAGCTGGCTGGGGGAGGACCTCTTCCTCTCCACTAGGCCTAGGCTAGGGCCTGAGACTGCAGGCCCCAGGACGCCTCCCCCTACCTGTGCGGAGCCAGCACCAGAAAAGCTAGAAAGAGAAAGAGAGGTACGCATTCTCTCCATGAGAATGGGCCCACTGGGTCCCAGCCCCATGTATGACAAAAGGAGCCGGGCCAGGAAGGGACGCGCCAGCTTGGCTCCGGGGCACAGACCCCAGGGGCATAAAGGTGGGGTGGGGCTGGGGGGTCCCCCTCTGCGGGGCGCTGGGCCTTGAGCGCACAGAGGGGCCCTCGGGCAACTTCTGTAAGTTCCAGGGACCCTCCCCCCACTAGGCCCTGAAATCCTGACCCCAAATACTTGTGAAGAGCTAACACACACACACACACACACACACACACACACACACACACACGGAGAGAGATAGTAAGAGAGAAAGAGAGAGAGCCACGCCGGGTCCAGACGCACGGCCCCAGCCCCCGGCCCCCAAACTGAGGGTAGGTACTCACTTCGCCCGGCACCAGGTACAAGCTAATACTCAACAATACCGAAGCCTTGTTTTTTTTGCTCTGTCCGGAGCGCAGCGCTGTAGCCAATTTAGATATGCTATAAATTTAAGAGGTTGCCATGGCCACCGCGCGCCCATTGGCCGCCGGGCCCCCTACGTGCGGCGTCACGTCACCAAATCTGAATAAGGATGCGCGAATTAGGCGGCGGCCAGACAAAGATGAGGATCGGGACGGCTTGAAAGTGGGGGAAAGTGCCCGCGCCGCCGCCACCGGGGAGAGCCGCTCGGCCGCCGCCCGAGACACCTGCCGGGCCGGGCCGCACGGGGCGCGCCGCGCGGGGCATGAGGGCGTGAGGCCGCGAACCCCCAACGCAGCGGGGCGGACGTGCCAGGCCCGCCGCCCCCAGCCAGGACTCGGCCCCGCGTCGGCTCGCTCGCTAGCTCCGGCGGTCGGGCGGGCGGGCGGAGGCGCAGCGTGGCGGCGGGGCCCGGGGCCGGGGGGCCGGGGGACAGGGGGCCGGGGGGCCCGCGGGCAGGCGAGCGGCAGCGATGATGGTGCACTGTGCCGGCTGCGAGCGGCCCATCCTCGACCGCTTCCTGCTGAACGTGCTAGACCGCGCGTGGCACATCAAATGCGTCCAGTGCTGCGAATGCAAAACCAACCTCTCGGAGAAGTGCTTCTCCCGCGAGGGGAAACTCTACTGCAAGAATGACTTCTTCAGGTAAGAGCCTCCACTCCCGGCCTCCAGCACCTCAGGGCAGGCTTGGGGACGGCAAGCTGACCAACTTGCCCCCCACCCCCCCCTTTTGCCCCTTCCTGGAGGCCCCCCCAACTCCCCGGGGATGATTCCAGCCTGAGAAGGATTCCACACACACCCCCGAAGTTCTGGGTGGCTGGGATTTTTCCCCCCACCAGACAGGATACTTGAGCTCAGATGTTGTCCCCAGTCCTCCTGGCTTCAAAGAAACTTCCCAGCTCCCTGGGGGGGGGGGGGGAGTGCTCAGCCAGAAAGGGCTTCTCCTTGCCCCTCCAATCCAGCTACACTCCCTATGCCTTGGACATTTTCTACCTGGTGGGAAAGTACCCACAGGTCAGGGCCCCAACCGCCAGCCTGGCCTGTGCCACCTCCCCATTTTCTGCCCTGAGGGAAGATCCTTCTCTGGGCCTCAGTTTCCCCAGCTGTGACATGGAGGAGTGGAATGTCAACCTGACAGCAGTGGGCCAGCAGAGGCCAGCTTTGTGAGTGCAGATCCAGCTGGCAGGGAATGGGGGTGTGAGGAATGGGGGGCTGAAGGAGAAAGGCTGAGGCTGGGCATGGGGGCGGGAGGTGTGAATAACAGAAAATGCCAGCCGAGACCAGGCCCTGCTGCAAGGCGCCTAATGATTTTTGATAAGGTGTTCGAGGCCAATTACACCACCGGATAAGGCCCAAAGTGACTTATGGCTCCTAATGCCCTCACTATATCAATGTCACCCAAATTCGCCCTGTTTAGAGATGTGGGTGTGAGGTGACGTGAGCTCCCCCCCACACACACACACAAGTCCTGGGCCCTCAGTGACCCCCAGGCCCCAAGTTCCCTTCTCCTGTCTCAGTGCTGGCTTTGGCACCTATTTCTCCCCTAACACTTGGGAAAGAAAAGAAAGGAATTAGAACAGGAATACTGGGGGGGAGGCAAGGGTGAGATACCCCACGTTCTGGCCAGGCTGGGTCTAGAATAACCTTTCTCCTCATGCCCCCCCCCAAGCCTGCAAGGACCAGAGAAAGATTCCTGGGTGCTGGGTGCTGTGAGCTTAGTCTTTGCTGTCCAGAGTCCCCACACTGAGACCTTTCTCTCCAGTGGGTCCTCCTGAGGGGAGGGTCCCTGTTTTTAATCAAGCCCCACCCCTACCCTGCACAGGAGAGGGACTTCCCACATCTCTGCTGAGCTGGATGGGCCAACTGGCCCTGGAAGGATGGAAGGGACTCAGCAGGCAGTGCACACCCACCACTCAGCTCCAGAACCCTCTCACTCCTGCAGGGTCTGCCTGCCTGTGGGGCATGGGTGTGGGGGGGAGCCTCTGGGGTTGTTCTGGGTGCCCGGCTTGGTAGAGGCTGCAGCCAGCACTGGAAGAACCCTAATAAGCCCAAACAAGGTGACCAGCACTCAGGGATGCCATCTCCCGCCTTGGGCCCAGGGCTGGGGGAGTCTGTTTGACAGATGTGGGTTTACATGGAGCCAGACAGGCAGGTGGAGGGAGGTCAAGAAGGTGGAGAGGACACCAGGGGCAGGGGGTAGGAGGTGAGGGGACAGCCCCAGGTGACTGACACTTTGTATGCCCTTCTGCAGGCGCTTCGGGACCAAGTGCGCAGGCTGTGCTCAGGGCATCTCGCCCAGTGACCTGGTGCGCAAGGCACGCAGCAAAGTCTTTCACCTCAACTGCTTCACGTGCATGGTGTGCAACAAGCAGCTGTCCACCGGCGAGGAGCTCTATGTCATTGACGAGAACAAGTTTGTGTGCAAAGAGGACTACCTGAGCTCCTCCAGCCTCAAGGAAGGCAGCCTCAACTCAGGTACAGAGGCCCCAGCCCTCCTGTTGGCCAACCAGGGCACACGGGAGTCTGCAGGCAGCCCTCCTGGGCCTCTCTAACCCCTGGGGGGTGCCAGGCCTTCCTGCCATGACCACTGGGCTGCCCTCCTCCAGTTTGGATGCCTACCCCCCTCGGCCTTTTTCTGTCCTAGCCAGATTTAGTTGGTCCCTGCAGGAAGGAGCCCCCAACAGAGGACACCTGTCCCCTTCTGTCTCCTGTACCCTGTCCAAGAAGGCCAGCTCTCCAGAAATTGCGCCAACCCCTGAACCCCAAAGAAAAGCAAAGCCCCAGAAGGGTCCCCTCCACAGGCCCAGCCCCTCCTGGGAGCCCCTAGGAGCCGGGTTGTCGCAGGCCCTCCGTGGGACCACCTGCCCCCCCCCACTCCCCACCCTCAGCGGCTATGGTTCGCGGGGTGCTGGGGTGATGACACCGCTGACCCATTCCCATCCCGCCCGCCCGCAGTGTCATCCTGTACGGACCGAAGTTTGTCCCCGGACCTCCAGGACCCGCTCCAGGACGACCCTAAGGAGACGGACAACTCGACGTCGTCGGACAAGGAGACAGCCAACAACGAGAACGAGGAGCAGAACTCGGGCACGAAGCGGCGCGGGCCACGCACCACCATCAAGGCCAAGCAGCTGGAGACGCTCAAGGCTGCGTTCGCCGCCACCCCCAAGCCCACGCGCCACATCCGCGAGCAGCTGGCCCAGGAGACAGGCCTCAACATGCGGGTCATCCAGGTGCGGGGCACTCCGGGGGGGTGCACAGCGGGCAGGCGCGGGGCCAGCCCTGCGCCCCCCCCCTACACTGGGCTGGCGCTGTGACCTTGCTCCAGTCCCTGACCCCACCACTGGGTTGCAAAACACCCCCCCTCCTCCACCTCCTCCTCCTCCTCCAGGGCTGAGCCCCGGGCGCCCCCTCCGCGGGCGCGGGGCGGACAGACGGGGCGGGAGCGCAGGGCCGGGGCAAGAGGCCTTTATAAAGCCGTCAGGCCGCGGGCGGGCCGGGGACCAGGAAGCCGGAGCCTTTATGAGTCGCCCCACGGGTCCGCGAAATCCTTCACCCTTGGCTGCCTCGCCGAGGCCCCTCCGCACCCCTGCGGGCCTAATCCGGCGCGGGGGAGGCGCTAGGACCCGGTGGGGCGGCCTGAGCTGGTAGGGGACGGTGCCCCAACTCAGCGCTCAGCCCTCAGCCACCCCCCCACCCCGCACCGCTCCCTCCAGGTGTGGTTCCAGAACCGCCGATCCAAGGAACGCAGAATGAAGCAGCTGAGTGCGCTGGGCGCCCGGAGGCACGCCTTCTTCCGGAGTCCGCGGCGCATGCGTCCGCTGGGGGGCCGCCTGGACGAGTCCGAGATGTTAGGGTCCACTCCATACACCTACTACGGAGGTAAGCCCCCCACCCCCACACACTCACAGACACGCGCACCGCCCAGGTCCGCCACCGGCCAGAAGGGTTCAGGGCGCGTCGCCAGTTCCTGAGCCCGTTGGGGTCGCGTCGCGGATCCCCCGGCCCTCTCCCCGCCCGACACACCCCGGGACCCAGTCAGAGCACACACGCAGGATGCGGGCGCCCCGGGATACACGCAGGTGCGGGATACACGCGGGTCCACGCACCGCCGCGCTGCACACCTGCTGGTCAAGCGCCCAGACACCTGCCGCCACCGTCCCCCAAGACCTCTGGCACCGGTCCCCTAAGCGGACACACAGCTGCCCGCTGCCCCAGACGCGGGGCGGACGGAACCCGGATACTGGAGGGCAGCAGAGGAGAGAGGGGCGAGGGGGGTTGGGGGTCGTGCTCACCGCTCCCCATAGAAGCTTCACTCCCCTTCCAAACCCTCTCCCCCATCACAGATTTTGAGGGGGCCGGAGCTCAGGGGTTGGGGAGATCCAGTGACCCAACTGTGTGTGGAAGAGGCCAATGAGTGGGGTGGCCGAGGAGCCCGGACTGGAGCGTCCAGGCTCTGACCCAGCTAAGCAGTTCCTTTTCACACACACACCAATTTCCCCAATTCCTTCCGCTCACTGTCCCCCGGGCCACACACCCAAACCCCACAGCCCCGGGCACCCCCACCCCCGCCCCAAGGAGCCGGGCTGCGTGGCTTGGAACATTGCTCAGCAGCTGGGCTTGGCGATTCGACTTCTCCCAGAAGAGCGGGCTTGTGACTGCGGGGACGGCGGGGACAGGCGGCAACAGATGGAGGGAGGGACATGCGAACCCTCCAAAAGGGAGGGATGTGCTCTGGGGGCAGACCAGGCTCCCGGAACCCGTGCCACGTCTGCGCCGCTTTGCTGGGGGTACGGGAAGGCGCAGACGCCCCGACAGACCCGAGGGGGAGCCCGCTGTGAGTCCTGGACTCGGCCTCGCCGGCGCGGATGGGGGACGCGGGGCGCGGGGCAGGACTGGCCGGAGCTGTCTCCCCGCCCGGTCAATTAGCGGGATTCTCGGGGGCGCCTGCGAATCTGGTGGGATTCGGCCGCCGCCTGTCCACCCTCCCCTCCCCTGTCCCCCCAGGGCCGTCTGGATGGCTTGGGGTTCGGACACGCGGGGTCTCCCATCTCCCGAGTGAAGTGGGCGGGGGCGGCGGGCCGGGCCCTCAGCCCTGGAGAGGCAGCCCCGCCTAATCTGCGCCGGGAACTCCGCAGCCGGTAGCAGCGAGAAGGGGGCCGGGCGCGGGGCCGGGCTCCCGGTGGGCGCGGGACAAAGCCCCAGCTGCGGCCTTTGTGTCCCGTTCAGAAGGCGTTTGTTCCAATTACCTCCGGCCTGGCCGCCATATGGGCGGGGGCGGCATGGCGGGGGCGGCGCGCCCCAGGCCCACGGCGGTCTCCATCCCAGGCCCCCTATCCTGGGACCGGTCTCCCAGCCCCAGCCCCAGCCTCCATCCTGTACCCCGACCCCATCCTCGGCCCCCAAGTTGTACCCCAGCCATGGACCCCGGTCCCCCAGCCCCGGTCTCCCCTCCTGGAATCCTGCTCCCAGCCCCAGACTCCGTCCTGAACCCCAGACCCTCGCCCCTCAGCCCTAGACCCCGGCCCCATCCTCAGGCCCTATCTCTGGACCCCGTCCCGGATCCCGGGCCCCAGTCCCGGATCCCCAGTCCAGGACCTGGGGGCTCCCAATCCGCCTCTCCCAGCACTGCGCTTCGCTTTTGTGAACGTCTTCCTTCCTTCCTTCCTTCCTTCCTTCCTTCCTTCCTTCCCTCCTTTCTTCCTTTCTTTTCCTCTCTCTTTCTATTCCTTTTTTTCTTTCTTTCCTTCGGGGGTTGGTAGGACGAGTTTCTAAGGAGTCTTGCTTGGCCGCCGGCTTCACTGTGGTTTTTCGGGTTTCCAACCGTTGCCCCCCAACCCCCTCCCCTGCTTCGGGTTCGGAGCCTGCCTGGTGACTGAGACCTGCCCCCCCCAAGACAGAGCGGACAGTGTGGGTTCTCGGGGGAGACCCGTTCCCGGTTTTCCCTCCGTGTGAAGCGGGTTTTGGGGGGCGGGGAGCTGGAGATCGGCTACGGGGGTCTTGCACCCCCCATCCTGCAGGGGCGGGAAGGGGGCGGCTTCTCCTGTGGGACTGAGGGGGCGGGCAGTGGGGGGAAGATCAGAGGTTGATTTAGATGCAGTTCGTGGAGATCGCGCCCCCAGAATTAGTGAACAAAATGCGCTTGTGGCGTTTGAGACTTTTGGTTGTTTGGTTTTCTTTTTTCTTTTTCTGGTTGTCTTCAGACTCTCAGAAGGGGCTCAGTAACCCCAAATAGTTCATTACCTGGGTGTCCAGGCAACTACCCACCCCACCCCGGGATCCCGCTGTTAAACCTTGGGCACCGGTAGAATTGCAGACTGGCGACCCCCATTCTCCCAAGTCTCTGAAGTGGGCCTGGCGAGGAACCTGCATTCACCTAGTGTGTGTGTGTGTGTGGGGGGGGGGGCGTCCTGTTTCTGAGCACGCCCAACCCCAGCACCGCCAGGCCGTGGCCGGCCCACCCTCAGGCACTTGGTCCAGGCTCGCACGCTGTTCCTTCCACCCTCTGCCGCTAGTTTCCCCGGGGCTTTGGGAAGCGCTGGGCTCTCTCTGTCCCCTTTCTCTCTTTCTCTCTCCCTCTCTCTCCCTCCCCCTCCCTATCTCCCTCTCTCTCTATCTCTCATCTCTATCTCTATCTGTCTTTCTCTGTCTTTTCACACCTTCCATCTCGCCCCTGGGTGTCTTGCAACCTTTTGACTCGTGTCTGGTTCTATTTGCATCTCTGTCTCACATCTCTCCGTGTGTGTGTCTCTCTTTTTTTTTTTCAGGAGGGAGGGATTTGTCCAAGTCCGAGAGCTCCCTGCTGTGACTCTGCTTCCTTTCCCGTCCCCTGTTCACCCCTCACTGTCTCTGTTCATCTCTGTGTTTGTGTGCCTCTAATCTCTGAACCGCTGACTGGCATCCAAGCACCCTCATGTCTCTCCGTCTCTGAGAGGGGGACTTAGTCTCTGGACTGGGCGTCTTTCTCTGCCCCTCGTTGATTCTGGATCTGTCTGCTCTCAGCCTCTCATTGTCTCCCCAGCACCCGAGGGCGGTGGGCTCGCGCCTCTGCAGCCTCATGCCAGTGTGAGCTCTCCCCTTCGGGACCCTGGCCGCTGCCCCGCCTCTGAGCTGGCTGGATCATTGGGGGTTCCCCTTGCGCCCCTGGCCGCTCCCTACCTCTGGGCTGCCAGTCCCCTGGGATCCCCCTTCATTCTTGGGGTCCTCCTGCGCCTCTGGCCGCCCCACCCACCACCACTGCGCTAACTGGGTCGTTAGGGCCCCCCTTGTACCTTTGAGGTCCCCCTGCTCCCCTGGCCACCCCTCACTGGTTCCCCCCTTCTCCCCCAGATTACCAAGGCGACTACTACGCGCCAGGAGGCAACTACGAGTTTTTCGCGCACGGGCCGCCCTCGCAGGCACAGTCCCCCGCCGACTCGAGCTTCCTGGCCGCCCCAGGGCCCGGCTCGACACCCCTGGGTGCGCTGGAGCCGCCTCTGGCCGGGCCGCACGCAGCAGACAACCCGCGCTTCACCGACATGATCTCGCACCCCGATACGCCGAGCCCCGAGCCCGGGCTCCCCGGCGCGCTGCACCCGCTGCCCGGAGAGGTGTTCAGCGGAGGCCCCAGCCCGCCCTTCCCGCTGGGCGGCGCCGGCGGCTACAGCGGACCCCTGTCACACCCCAACCCCGAGCTCAACGAGGCCGCGGTGTGGTAAGGCCCGCGGGCCGCCAGCCAGGGACATAGTTCCCCCGAAACCAAAATCGCCCGACGGCGCGGCCTCACAGTCGCCCCCACTCCTCATGGCTGGGTGCAGGGGACCCCCCTTCTTGGGACCAAAGCCAGTCATCCTCCGGAGGGTCGGGAGATGCCCAGCGCCCCACCAGCTCCCCCCCAGGGGGGAGCCCCAGCCGCCCCGCCGCGCGGCTACCTCCTTGGACCAAGAAAGGGGGGTCGATTTTTTGCACCCCCTTCTGCAATCCGAGCGGCATTTTCTAATCTTATTTTTCACTCTGCCTTCCCCGTCTTTGGAAAAAAAAAAAAAAAGATGATGAGAAAAAGAGACTGAAGGGAGAGAGGGAAAAAAAAGCGAGCCAGGAGCGCGCTTGAGATAGGGGCGGTAAGGGGGGCGCCCCGACGGGAAGGCAGATCCACTTGCGCGCCGGCGCCCTCTGGTGGCCGGTCTTCAGGATCAAGGTCAGTGCTTCCAGGGAGGGGCGGGGGGAGTCCACGGCCAGACCCTCCCAGCCCCTCCCTGCTCGGATTTTGCTTTGAGCCCGGGGGTCCAGGCCAGACTTGAACTCTCGCCGATCCTGTCCTCCGCCCCCACCCGGGCGCGGTGCCAAGATTTCTGGGCTTCGGCCCACGGACCCCCCCCCCCCACCCAGGGCCTGGGGGCTGAGCCGTCAGGATGTACACTATTATACTTTTTTGGAACTTGAACGCTTCTAGTCTCCTTATTTTGTATAAAGAAGAAACAAATAAAGTATGTTTTTGTGTTTACTGTTTATTTATTGTACTCTAGTTGGGGGGGAGTGGCTGGACATTTTTATATTTTTAAGAGGAGGGTTGGGCAGAGTGGGGTGGGGAGGTAGAAAGAGGTTTACCTAAAAAAAAAAATCAACTTTTTTAAAAAAGATGAATAAAAAATTCTCTTTTCTCCCCCCTTCAGTGCTGTGTGGTTTCTTTCCTTCCTTCCTTCCTTCCTTCCTTCCTTCCTTCCTTCTTTCCTTTCTTTCTTCTTCTTTTTCTTATTTTTGATCCCTGGCTATTACCCCAAGCTTCTCAAGCTTCTACTGAACCCTGCTCTAACATAAGCTTGTTTGGTACGTAAGAAGCCTTTAAAAAAAAATATATATATATATTTTTTTTTTTCTTTTCAAGACGCATTTATCTAACAAAAAAGAGAAAGAGACCAGTGTGTGCAGTGCCCAGGGGCCTCATGTTTGCAAGGCCTATGCTCTAACCACTGAGCATAGGCCACCCCACACACTACCACCACCCTAAAGCCTTGAAACTATCTGCTGAGTGGAGGTGTGAATTGCCTGGCTCCAGTGTGTCAAAAAAGATGCCAGCTTCAGTCCAAGTCATGTAATACATAGTTCCAGGAAGGAAAGAAGGAGAGAAAAGAGAGAAAGAAAAGGAGAAAGGAGGAGCCAGTCAAGCTGGGAAGCTGAGCTGCCACTAACAAAACGGCCATAAGTCAGGAGTGTCCCCACCCACAGAGCCACCCAGGGAGCCACTGCTGTGTCCTTCCTTCAGGAGACCTGAGGCCAGGACCTAAAGACAAGTCTCCCTTCTCAGCCTCAGTTGCTCTGGGGCTGGAGGGACTTTCTCACTGGAGGAAAGACAGGGGAGGGGGAGAAAAGTCAACAGAGCAGGGTGTGGCATGCAGTGCAGTGTGAGTGCCTGAGCCTGTACGTGATGCCCAGAATAGAGACAGCAGGGAAAGGAGAGGAGTAGGGAGGTGGGAGGAGCCCTTTCTTCATCTCTCCTCTCATGCGGCCTTCCCAGGAAGACTTCCGAGGTGACCTGGCTTCTTCCTTTCTCATGAAGATCCTGTCTTTATTCAGCCAGGGCTCTCTGCTTTCTGTGGGAAATGTGGGAATTTCAGAGCAATAAAAGAAGTATGATAGGATCACCCAGGATCTCAAGACACCGAGGGACATGGCTCATGTGTTTCTTTCCAGATTGTTGTTTTTGGAGGGTTTTTTGTTGTTATTGTTTGTTTGTTTGTTTTGAAACTGGAAGTCTTACTCTCTACACTGTGCAGTTACCTGCTCTGGCTCCTTGGCAGAACTTTCCAGATTCCTGCACCGTCCAAACACAGAGCCACCTGGATGGTGTGTCCTTGGGATGGGTGAGCCGTCATCTTTGTTGTGATGTTTCTCTGTTGACCTGATTCTGTGGTTGGTTGTCGGGATTTGTTGATTTGTTGCTCTTTTTTTTTTTTTTGGCACTTTGAATCCACTGCAGTTAAGTATCCTTGTAGTTCAGTCTTTTGCATTTTAAAAAAGATTTATGGGTTGATTGGTTTATTTATGGGGGGAAGGTGAGAGGGGGCAGAGGATCACTCTGGCTCATGCGATGCCAGGGGTTGAACTCAGGACCTCACACTTGTGAGCTCAGCGCCTCACTCCTTCATCACCTCCGGGCCACAAAGTTGTCGTGAGACTGGCGCAAGGCAGGCGTTTGCCCCACTGGGGTGCCCACAGAGGCCCAGGGACATGCCCAAGGTCACCTATCTGGGGAGCAGTGAAATAAGGGGTCCAACTGACATGTGTGTCGGAGGTGGGGTTCTCTGCACCATGGAGCCGTGGTTGTGATGGATTATGAAGGCAGAGAGAATGGGCAGGCTGGACCCCACCTCTGCCAGCCCCCCCATATTGTCGGGCACACATGAACTGTGCAGAAGGGCTCACTGGGAACTCTCACCCGGGAGAGACTTGGGGAAATCAAGCTGAGGAGAGATGCCTGTTGTGTCAGAGAAGCAGGGAAGGAGGGGACAGGGTGGAAGAGTAGGAGGAGGAAGAGAGAGAGGAGGATAGATGAGGAGAAGGGAGACAAGGGAGGAGGAGGAAAGAAGATGAGGAGTGGAAGCAAAGGGGATGAGAAGAAGAAGAGGAGGAGCAAAGGAGCAGGAGAGAAAGTCAGAGATGGAAACTTTAGGAAGGCAGGGGAAATAGCATGATGGTTCTATAAAAGAATTTCAAGCCTGAGGCTCTGAGGTCCCAGGTTCAATCCTCAGCACCACCTTAAGCAATACTCTGGTGAAAATAGAAGATATTAGGCAAGGGGGCTGGGTGGTAGCACTCTGGTTAAACACACACATTACCATACTCGAGAACTGGGTTCAAGCCCCCCACGCCCCATCTGCAGGGGGGAAGCTTCATGAGTGTTGGAGCAGGTCTGAGGTATATATATATCTTTCTCTTTACTCTATTTCCCTCTCCTCTCTCAGTTTCCCTCTCTCTCTCTCTCTCTCTCTCTCTCTCTCTCAATTTATAAAGTAGAAGGGAGAAGAAAAAAGGAATAATATGGATTCATTGTGCTGGCATTGAGCCCCAGCTGACCCTGGTGGCAAAAAGGAACAGACTGCCTCCTCGTGTGCCAGCTCCCTACTGCACAGCCTCCTCCTCACCTACCTGCTGGGGGCAGACACCCAGCAGCAGGAAGAATCCACAGCCAGAGTCTAGGAGGGGTGCAGAACTCCAGGGTCACAGCCAGCCTTCAGGGCTCCTTGCTAAGGTCCTTCCTCTCCATGCTCCTGCGTGTGGAGAGGGTGCAGAGGCCATGGTCACCTGCAAGCTACCAGGCCACCACTAGGTCACCTCCAGGCCTCAGTTTGCTCCACTATGAAATGGGTCCATGAGGGAGAGATATTTCCTGAGTGTGAGTATTGTCCTTCAGCCTGAGGCCTAGGTTCAGGGGGTCCATGTCCCAGGCCACCCCACACACACACATACACACACTAGAAAGGGGAGGGGTTTGCGGGGATCAGCTGAATCCACCTCCTGCTCTGTAAACCATGTCACCTCCCCCCACCTCAGTGTCTGCTGGTTCCCAGACTCTGGGTGAGACCTCCTTCTGGCCTCGGTCACAACACTGGATGCAAGTGGGATGGGAGAGCTGGGGTTTATCCTGAGCTCCCACAAACAGGTGGGGGGGGGGGCATGAAGGGAAGAAAAGAAAGAGAAGAGAAGGCAGAAGAAAGGAAGGAAGTAAAGGAAAGATGGAAAGAAGAAAGAAAGGAAAGAGGGATGAAAGGAAGGAAGGAAGGAAAGAAGGAAGGAGGGATGAGGAAGGAGGAAGGGAGGAAAATTAAGTGTCCTCCAGCTGCCTTGAAGACTTTCTTTTTAATGTATTATATTTCTTTTTTTTCTTATTCAATTTTTTTTTGCCCTCCAGGGTTATTGCTGGGGCTCAGTGCCTGCACTATGAATCCACTGCAACTTCTGTGGCCATCTTTTTTGAATTTTTTGGATAGGACAGAGAGAAATTGAGAGAGGAGGTGAAGATAAAGAGGGAGAGAGAAAGACACATGCAGACCTGCTTCACCACCTGTGAAACCAGGGGCTCGAACCGGGATCCTTTCTAAGTGCATTTAACCCGGTGCACCACCACCTGGCCGCCAGTGTATTATATTTCAATAGGGGAGAGAGAGACAGAGACAGAGAGAGATGTCACCTCTGGCTTATGGTATTACTGAGGATTGAACCTGGGACCTCAGAGCCTCAGACATGAAAGTCTTCTTACAGAACCATTATGCTGTGTCCCCAGTCCAAAGAGAGGTTGTTGCAGAAAGGGCCCTGTGCACGCTCAGTAGTGGATGTTTGTGGCCGCCGCCCTCTGGGTCTGGTTTAAATCCCACTGCCAGACAGAGAAGACAGAGGGCAAAGGGCTCAGGGCAGGTACCAGGGTCAGAAGACAAGACCCCAGGCCTTGCCGGCTGCTCCCCTGCCCCCTGCCCTCCAAGACTGCACCTGCTCCTCTCCATTACCTCCATCACTACGGATGGAGACCCTCAGAGGCCTGCAGGTGGGGGGCCTGCCCGAACATTTCCTCCATGGGACATGGCTATGACGCCGGCCAGTGAAGCCACAGGTCCCCTGGCCCCCGTCTCTGGCCCTGCCGCCCCACCTGAGATGCTCCAAGCTCAAGACTAATATTTAAAATGCAGCAGGACAGCGGCAGGCTCCCGCTCCCCAGCCTGGCCGTGCAGTGAAGAGATATAAACAGAATAAATTACCTCTCCGGCGCGGATCATGAGGATACCCATCTCCTGACCGGAATTTTAAGTCCTGCCTCCCCGGCTGATTTATGGGCACCCGAGCACTCCTCTGCATATTTCTCCTGCTCAGCCGAGTGGCCGCCTCACCTTCCTCTGCCATTAGCGTTATTAACACCTGGGCCACCGCTCAGCGCAAATGGCCCATTTCCGTGATGAACGTCTGCCTCGCCAGCAGAGTCCCCGGACTCACCGCCTCTGGCCCCCTCTCCCTGTGTTCGTGCCAGGCCTCCAGACCACCCCCGTACCCCCCCACCAGCCCCCCAGCACCGCCTGCCCATGGGCTCCCCCCATCCCCATCCCAGCGGGTGTCTGAGGCTGTGACAGTGGCCATGCTCTCTGAACTGTGATTGTTCAGAGGAGGTTCCAGATGGAGGACAATGACCCTGTGGACCAGGGCAAGAAGTGGGGGTTCGGAGGAGAAGGCAAGAGAGGGGTGACACATGGCAGAGACTGGGCTCAGAAATTCAGACCTTCCAGCCCCTCCAGGCTCAGACCGTGGGTTTTAGACCAGCAACAGTAATACATATGTGTGTGTGTGGGGAAGCGACAGAAATGTAGAATCCCAGGGCACACCCTGGAAGCTCAGAGCCTGAAAAAGTCCAGGGAGTCATTTGGGGGACGAATTCAGTTTTGTTTTGTTTTTAATATTTAAAATGTCTTTTGGATAGATGCAGAGAGAAGTTGAGAGGGATGGGGAGACAGAGAGACACCTCTCATGAAGCTTCCTTCCCAGAAGATAGGGACAGGGGCCTTGAACCTGAGTCCTTGTGCACTGTTAAGTGCGTTCAACCAAGTCTGCCATCTCACAGGCCGTGAATCCCGTTTTCAGAGCATTGGCTTTGGGACTGAGCCTGATTCTAGCAGAGTCTTCCACTGGAGGAACCTTCTGGTATACAAGTCTGCTCAGGGCAGCAGAGACCCAAATCCATAGTCACTGTGACTGGGTGAGGGTGGGGTCACCTGTCTGCCCCTCCCTCCCTTCCCCTGCCTCCTCCCTGGAAGCCCTCAGTCCAGCCCGTGCCCGTGTCCCCGTTAATCCCTAGACTGTGAGCGGCCCAGGTCCAGGGGCTCTGTGGCCTGGAGTGGTCACTCATCCTCTCTCTCCTGAGCTCTGCTGTCTGTAGAAGTGTCACAAGGACGACTGACCCCAAAGGTGGTCATTGGGATTAAATGAGGATCTGAGCACAGTGGCTGGCACTCAGAATTCCCTGAATGAGACCGTAGCAACAATGTAAGTGAGTGTGGGGACAATAGCCTGTGTCCTATAAGACAGCACAGAATCCTAGATGAATACAGCAGCAGTAGTGGCGGCCACTGACGGGAAACTGCAGTTACTCTCTTTGTTTTGTTTTCCTTCTTGAAGATGGGCTTCAGGACCAGGCAGTGGCACACCTGGTTGAGTGCGCATGTCACGGTTCACAAGGACCCAAGTTCAAGCCTACCCTCTGATTCCACACGGATGGAATTTGAGGTGCTCACTAGAAACACATCCATCAGCAAATGAATGACAACTGTCAGAAGAAATGTAAATGAGGCAAAAAAAGTAATAAAAATAACTAGAGAGGGCCGGCTGGTAGCTTAGCAGGTTAAGCGCACATGCCACAAAACACAAGGACCGGCGTAAGGATCCCGGTTCGAGTCCCTGGCTCCCCACCTAGAGGGGGGAGTTATTTCATGAGCGGTGAAGCAGGTCTGCTGGTGTCTATCTTTCTCTCCCCCTCTCTGTCTTCCCCTCCTCTCTTGACTTCTCTCTGTCCTATCCAACAGCAACACTAACAATAACAGTAACAACAACAACAAGGGCAACAAAATGGGGAAAAAATGACCTTTAGGAACAGTGGATTCATAGTGCAGGCACGGAGCCCCAGCAAGAACCCTGTAGGCAAAATAAATAAATAAATAATAACTGTAACAGTATGAGGGTCACCAGAGAGGGAGGGGGGCAAGGAGAGGGCTGGAGGGGCTCCTCTGGCACTGTGAAGGTGCTGTGGGTGTCGTGAGGCTTCTGCATTTACAGGGTGTGAACCTGGGCCCCCTGGGCTCAGGATTATTGCGAACCAGTGGTGACCAATGAAAAACACACAAAAAACGAACGGGGGTGGGAAAACGCATAACCGTCAAGTGGAAAAAAAAAACTCCCATGCTTGAGGCTTTGAGGTCCCAGGTTCAGCCCCAGCACCCCCAGAAGCCAGAGTTGAGCAGGGTGCTCGTCTCGGTCTCTCTCTCACTCTCTGTCTTTCTCCCAGTATCTCTCTGGGATTATTTAAGCAAATAAATACATTTAAAGACTTTGAGAAAATACATCTTTATTGCAATCACTCACTAGGCCTAAGGGGGGTGCTGGAGTGCCTCACCTGTGTTACTGATAGGAGCTAGGCACGTGCTCCCCCTGGCATGCAGGACTGGGGGAAGAGTCTGGGGGTCCCCAAAATGAAGATGGGGCCACGCGGTGCTGACATTCATTACCTAGCCCAGGCTGGAATGTTCATATGTGCCCTCACCAGTACTTTTGTGGTGTTCTGTTTGCGAGTTTTTTGGCCAGCCCCTGTGGTCTGCTGGGGTGGTTGACCTCCGCTGTCAGCTCACTGACCAGCCTGTGGGAGCTTCTGAGGACACACACACACACACACACACACACACCGTGTTTCCTCTTTCTTGTGTCCAGTGCTGCTATGCTTCCATAACTCTGGGAGGTGCTACCACACCACCCTGTCCACCCCCTCCACCTCGTCCACCCCAGATTCTAGAGTGGAGACAGCATTTGCTTCCCATGTGTTTAGGGTGGTAAGAAATGGGAATGAGGGGCTGGATGGTGGCAGCCTCGGTTGAGTGTATGTTATAATGCACAAAGGACTCAGGTTCAGGGCCCTGGTCCCCACCTGCAGGGGGAGAAGCTTCAGCCAGGCCAGCCTGGTGTGGGGCCTGTGGGATGTTCACCGTGGGGCCAGATTCCCAGGGAGGGCTTGCCAAAGCTCAGCAGCCTGATCTCAAAGCTATCCACAAGCTAAACGGTTAACAGCAAAATGGTTTAATACCAGGGCACACACACACAAAAAAAAGTAAAATGCAACAAAAGAATCCAGGGCCAGGTAGCAAGCCCACCAGGTTTGAGTGCAGCTTAGGCTAGAATCCTGGTGACACAGAAAAGGTGCTATAGCCATGGAAGAAGTTCTGGAGTGCTGTGGTGTCTCTCCCTCTCCGTCTCTCTTGATGAATGAATGAATGAATGAATGAATGAATGAATGAATGAATGTAAAAGCAGCCTGGGCCAGTAATTAAACCCAAGCACCAAGCTGGGCCCCAAAGCAAGAGGCTGCACAATCAACCCCAAATTCACAGCACTTCGTGTAGAGACAGGCAGGCCTGGAGTTGGGGGGAGGGGAGGGGAGAGATTCAAGTGGGAAGTGAGATTCCAGCTTTATTAAAAAGTGCCCTGATATTACTCATCCTAGGGTTATTTTTTTGCATTCATTATAAAATTTTAAATATAAATGTTGGGCAGTCAGAAAAGTCGTACCATATTTTATCTGCTTTTCCATGTGAAAATGTGGCATAACGTTTCTGACAACGCAATGCTGTAAAAGAATATTTGATTGGGCAGTGGGGAGATAGCATAATGGTTCTGTAAAAAAAAAAAAAAAAAAACTCTCAGGCCTGGGGCTCCAAAGTCCCAGTTTCAATCCCTCACACCACCATAAGCCAGAGCTGAACAGTACTCTGGGGGGGGGGGGGGGGAGAAAGAAGAAAAAAGAAAAAAAGAAAATTTATCACAATATGATTTCTCCTGTCTGAGTAGGAAGCAGGAGCCGAGGTGCCAGGGATTAAACCCAGGACCTCAAGCCTGCAGGTCCAGTGCTCTACCCAGTGTACCACCTCCCAGGCCACAAAAGGTCCTCTCCCACCTGCTCCTCTGCTCCAAGCCTCTCCTAAAAGCAGAGGCTTTGCAATTTGTTCTTCAAACATTTGCTTTACTCTTTAGGATATTTTATTTTATTTTACTTTATTTTATTTTATTTTATTTTATTTTGGAAGGAGAAGGGTTGGTGAAGGCAATCAGTTTTCGGACTTAAGATAAAAAATCACGGCCAAGGGTTAGTTTGACTCCTGATAATTAATGGGGCAGCTTGTAATAGGATTCTCCTGCCCGCGGCGCTCCCAGGAAACACCTTTTTACATAAGATATTGCCCGCGTGGAGTGGCAGCGGGGTGATTTATGGGGTTCCTCGCTCCAGAGGCCTCTCCTGGGGGTGCCAGCTAGTGGAATTTCTCAGTGAGTCTGGGAGCAAAGCGAGAGACACTCCCAACCAGTTAGTTGGGGAGGGATGACTACAAGGCACCAAAGCAGAGGAAGGGCAAGGCCAAAGGGACAGGGACCAGTAAGGGGTTGTCGAGAATGGGGCTTCCCAGCCCCAGGAGGGGACACAGTGCATGAAGCAATGGACTCTCCAGCGTGAGGTCCTGGAGTTCAGTCCCCAGCATCGCGTGTGCCAGAGTGATGCTCTGGTTCTCTCTCTTCTCACTACTCCTATGAATAAATCTATCTTTTTAAGTCCCCCACTTGTGGGGTGGGGAACTTCACAAGTGGTGAAGCGGGTCTGCAGGTGTCTCTCTTCCTCTCTTGCCATGAAGGCTTATTATTATTATTAGCTTTATTTATTTGATAGAGGCAGCCAGAAATTAAGAGAGGAGGGGATGGTAGAGAGGGAGATAGAGAGATACCAGAAGCATTGTTTCACTACTTGTTCACCCCTGCAGGTGGGAACCGGGGTCTCGAACCTGGGTCCTTGTGCATTGTAACCTGTGTGCTCAACCAGGTGTGCCATCACCCACCCACCCCCTTCTCTCCCTCTCTGTCTCCTCGTCCCCTATCAGTTTCTCTCTGTCCTATCAAATAAAGGAAAACTAAATAACTCTTTTTTTAACATTTATTTATTTTATTTATTTATTCCCTTTTGTTGCCCTTGTTGTTTTATTGTTATAGTTATTAATGTCATCGTTGTTGGATAGGACAGAGAGAAATGGAGAGAGGAGGGAAATACAGAGAGGGGGAGAGAAAGATAGACACCTGAAGACCTGCTTCACCGCCTGTGAAGCGACTCCTCTGCAGGTGGGTAGCCGGGGGCTCGAACCGGGATCCTTATGCCGGTCCCTGTGCTTTGCGCCATGTGCGCGTAACCCGCTGCGCTACCGCCCGACTCCCCTGGCCCCCTTTTTTAAAGCTTTTCAAAACTGCTCTCTTCCTTCTCCTCCCTATTTCAGCGCTGGTTATTGTGAGTTAAACTTGATCATATATGTTTGTTTTAATGATCATCGAAGCTTCACCATTCTTTACTTTTTTTCTTTTCATGTAGAGACAGAATGAAAGAGACCACAGCACCAAAGCTTCCTTCAACACAGCAAGGGTCGGACTCAAGCCTGGTTCACGCACATGACAAAGCAGTGCACTATCCAAGTGAGCTATTTTTCCGGCCTCTGACTTTTTTAGATAGAAAGGGAGACAGTCAGGGGACAGGTGGTGGTGCACCTGGTTGAGTGGACACATTACAGTGCACAAGGACCCAGGTTCAAGCCCTGGTTCCCCACCTGCAGGGGGAAAACTTCACGAGTGGTGAAACGGGGCTGCAGGTATCTCTTTCTCTCTCTCTCTCTCTCTCTCTCTCTCCCTCTCAATTTATGACTGCCTCTATTAAATAAATAAAGATAACAAACAAAAAGAAAGGAAGATAGACAGACAGAGAAAGGGAAAGATAGCACAGCACTGGGGCTTCCCCCAGCACGGGGGTGGGGGGGTGGGGGGGGCGGGTTCAGACCTCATCCTAACTGTACTATCTTGATGGTCCTTGTGACATATATCTTCCAGCTTATCCCGTGCCCTTACATATTTAATCTGTATGTCAAAGATTTCTTGACATTCCCTCAATATCCACTGGAGCCTCTTCTTCAACAGAGCTTCTGATTTGGACCAGGTATATAGTGGCCTATTACAAAGACTACATTTCCCAGCATCCCTTGCAACTGGCTGTGGCATGTGACTAGATTCTGACCAATGGGCTACAAGCAGATACCAGGCTAGACAAGACCGGTGAGAAATCAGACAGCTGTCTTCCTAAAGGACCCAAGTGTGGATGTTAGGAGGGGTTGCTCGGTAGTAGAATGCATGCATTGTATGGGTGAGGCCCTGGGTTCAATCCGGTGCAAGGTCCCTGGTCCCCTGCAGTTGAGGGGGAGGCGATCTTTACAAGTTGTGAAGCAGTGTTGCAGATGTCTGTCTCTTCAATTTCTCTATCGTGTGTGTGTGTGTGTGTGTGTGTGTGTGTGTGTGTATGTGTGTGTGTGTGTGTAAAACGTACGTTGGTTAGCTCCAGGCAGCCTTTCCAAGGAAAGCCAGGAGCAGGGGCGGGGGAGCCTAGAGAAGGGGCACGGACGCTTGGAGGCTGAGCCCTGGGAGGGGAGGATTTGACGTGACCTTGTCCTCTACATCTGCCCGCATGGGAGGGGGGTGGTAAGAGGAGCATGGAGGACGGCAGACAGTGGTGGCAGCATGTCTCTGGTCTCTGTCCCCAGCCCCTCCCTGGTTGGGAGTGACTCTGGCATGAGACCTTCTTGGGCAGTCCAGCCTGATTCCAAGCCTTGGAGAAGGTGGAGTGCAGGGCCGGGTGGGGGTGAGCTTTGGGAAGCAGAGGGGTTAGAGTCTGGCCAGAGAGGGACAGAAGGGCTGCTGGAACCCATAGGGAACCACAGAGTGCCCCCTAACTCCCCTCAGGAGCAGGAGAGGGGCCCCCGTGGGGAGGGTGCTGGGTGTGTCTCAGCCAGGTTTGCCAGAAGAGCCCCGGGCACACACAGGCACTCCTGCTCCCAGACCCTCCTCCCAGGACCCTCTCCCTTAAGGTCAGGGGCAGAGAACAAGGCCACAACCATGTCAAGCCTCACCCTCCCGGGGCTCAGCCTCACAAGGCCCCTGCCATCTCCCCAGCTTTCCCCCTGCACCTGGCATTCCTTGGGTGCCAACCAGGAAGGGCTGCCCAGAGGCAATCGATGTACGTTATCTATACATGTACACACCCACCCCACCCCACCCCAGCTTCTTATCACCAGGCTGCTGGGATCAGGAAAGGAGCAAACAGCAGCTGACAGGTCTCCCAGGAGCACCCTCCAAGGGCAGAGGCCCAGCTGGGAGACAGAGCACCTGGGCTGGAGGTGGGCTCTGCCACCCACCTCCTAGCTGAAACAATCCAGGGGGGGGTTCCAGGAGGGGGCTGCCCAATCCTAGGCTTTGCAGAGAGTGTAGGGTTTTCAAAGGGGCGAGAAGGCCGGCAGGGCAGGGGATCCAACCTAAGTAAAGGTGGAGGGGGGGCTGTACCCGCAGAATTCCTGGGGACTGGGGTCCCAGTCCCAGATGGGTTTCTGCTGCTCTATGCCTCAGTTTCCCCCACTGTTCAGAGTGAAGGTGATTGTAGCAGAGTGGTGGGGTTAGAGGGGAGGGCTGCTGAGTCCTGAGGGTGGACAGCGATGCTCCACAAGTGCCCCATTCACAGCAGCAGCGCCTCTCTCAACACCCACCAGGTACCCCCCAACCCCAGGCAGTGAGAAGAAACCGGCTTCAGGCCTCCAAGTCCAGTCCCTGGGGTTCCCCCCAGCTCCACCAGTCCCATGAAACAAGACCAGGTCCTGGCGGCTCCTTGGAGGGCATCCTGGTTTGGGGGTGCTGTCTGGGCTCAGGGAGAAGGAGATGACCCCCCCCAAGAAGCTAGAAGTAGTCTAGCTCCCAATTCTGAGAAAAGTGAGGGTGGGGGAGGCGCCTCCCCTGCCCAGGACCAAGCTTCCCATCCAAGACGCTTTTCTGCCCCCTAGTGGCAGGAAAAGATTCTACTTGTTCTCTCGAATTTGCAAAGAGCTTGGTGTGTGTGGGGGGGTTGTTTGTCTTGCAGGTACCAGCACCCCCACTCCCTGTGACACCCCACTCCCCTGGGTGTCCATATCCACCTGGAGGTCCTGCCTCCTTCCCGGCATCCCCAAACCACTGGCTCCAAGCAAAGAGGCTGAGATCCCAGAAATCCTACTGGCAGGTAAGGAGACAACTCACAAGGTAGCACCTTACACTGTTCCAGGCATGGGGGCCCCAGGTCCGAGCCCCAGGATCACACAGGAGCATCAAGCATGGCACCAGAGCGAAGCTCTATAAATGGTGGAGCAGTGCTGAAATTGAAAAGAAAAAATAAAAAGTCTTGGGGCCGGGTGGTGGCACATCTGGTTGAGAACACATGTTACCATGCACAAGTACCCCGGGTTCAAGCCCTCAGTCCCCACCTTCAGGGGGGATGCTTCATGAGTGGTGAAGCAGGGCTGCAGGTGTCTCTGTCTCCCCACCCACCTCAACTTCTCTTTGTCCTATTAAGTAAAAAAGATAGAAAGGGAAAAAAAAAAAAGGTAAAAATAGCTGTAGGAGGGGGGAGTTGGGCGGTAGCACAGCGGGTTAAGCGTGTGTGGCGCAAAGCACAAGGACCAGCATAAGCATCCTGGTTCGAGTTCCCGGCTCCCCCACCTGCAGGGGAGTCGCTTCACAAGTGGTGAAACAGGTCTGCAGGTGTCTTTCTCTCCCCCCTCTCTGTCTTCCCCTCCTCTCTCCATTTCTCTCTGTCCTATCCAACTACAACAACATCAATAACTACAATAATACAACAAGGGCAACAAAAGGGAAAATAAATAAATATTAAAAAAAAATTTTAGAAGTTAAAAAAAAATAATTTGTAATGCAGGCACCAAGTCCCAGTGATAGCCCTAGTAGCTAAAAACAAAGAAATAAATCCACCAGGAACAGTGGCACTGTGCCAAACATAAGACCTCTAGTGACACACACATACACACACACACACACACACACTTAAAGGGAAATAAATCCCTCAACCACCCAACACTCAGTTACTGGAAAGCCCAGGTTTGAGGCTGGCTGGGTCCCGACTCAACTGTGTGACCCAGGACAGATTCGACATCGCCTTGTCGGGCCTCACAGGCAGAACGCAGCAGTGATGGCGGTTCCCAGTCGCAGAAAGAATGTGTGCTGCGTGCCCCAGAGGTATTTCTGGCTCAGAGCAAGCAAGCAGAGACCAGAGGGGCGGCCCCAACCCCTGAATTGCTGAGCAAGGCCAGACTCCTTGAGACCCCAGCTCCCTGGCCCTTGGTCTTTACAATGCAAAGCCCACCTCAGGGTGCCCCTGTGCTTCTGTGAGGAGAGAGGAGTCATCAAGCCACTCAGCAAAACTTTATTGGCCAAGGCGGGAGAGGAGCAGGTCATGAGGATTTCCTGCAGGAGGTGGCCAGCTTCCTCTGGGTGGTGGCCTCAGCCCTGGCCCACCTGGGCTGCGAGGGCCCGCAGCTCCCTGCTGTCAATGCTGTTTCCCGCCGCACACGATCACCACCACAGGGCCCAGGGTGCGGGGCAGCTGGCCCTCAGCCTGCAGCCGGCCCAGGAGGCCTGAATACACAACTGCCAGCGCTGCCCCGCAGGCCGGCTCCACCAGCATCCGCTCGTCATCTGGGGCAGAGGGGGGCAGGGGCAGGAGCTGTGAGTCCTAGGACCCCCCACCGACCCCCATCCCACCCACCACTCCCCTCACTCCCTCCCTCCCTCCACCCTCCTCCCACAGAATTCTGGCTCCATCCCTCCTTCTGTCCAACATTAGATTGTCTGTCCCTCCATCACTGCAGCTATCCACCCCATCCAGCATTTGATGACCTGTCTGTCCATACTTCTCTCCGTTAATCATCATGTCCAAGCATCCATCCATCTATCTCTCTAGGACTCATCAATCTAGGTGGCCCATCCACCCATCTGTCCATCTGTCTGTCTGTCCATCCATCTATCTCTCTAACGTTCATCAATCTGGTGTCCCTTCTAGCCTGCCATCTATCCATCCATCCATCCATCCATCCATCCATCCATCCATCCATCTGTCCACCCATCCATCTACTCATATATTTCTCTAACACTCATTAGTCTGGTGCCCCCCATCCATCTATCCGTCTGTCCGTCCATCCATCCACTCGTCCATCTCTCTGACTCTCATCAATCTAGAGCCCCCATCTGTCTATCTGTCCATCCACCCACCCATCCATCACCCACCTTCCTGCCCTCGCATTCATCTGTCCTCTTGCCCCCTTACTCACTGTGCCCCCTGTCTTCCTGCCTGCACAGCCAGGGGCACAGCTGGGAACAGGAAGCCCCCCCCCCC